>NW_007733938.1:15453-102083 GCF_000696425.1 Galeopterus variegatus
GAAAAAAAAAAAAAAAAAAAAAAAAAAAAAAAAAAGAAAAGTGATTGTGAGTCCTTATTAGGGGAACTAGAACCACGTTATAAAATTATTGCTGTAAGCCTGGTTATTTAGCCTTAGCAGGCACTGTTTACACATGCTGTACAACTAATTATTACATAAACAAACCAAAATAGTTAAAAATTCTTAAGGAAAAGCCTTTCAAAAGTACATGATATTAACACCTGAGATATTTCAGAAACAAAAGCTCTATGAACAAATATTGTGTTTTGCTGAAAATGTAATAAAAGAATAAATGAAAGGATGGGTGAAGTTTAGCTAACAATCTCTCTTGGCCTAAAAAAAAAAAAAAATTAATGTTAAGACAGAAAATAAAGAGAATTGGTAAATGGCAAATAGAAAGAAGGTCTGTTAGTGCCAGGAGGAGTTCTTTCAATAGCATCCAACTGAAAAGTAGCAAAATAGAAGTGGTTTTCTTCAATTCAATCCAATTTTATTCAATTGAAGACATTTTTTGAGTGTATAGGGCCCTCAACGTATAGGGCCCTGTGCTAGGTGATATTTTTCTGGGAAAAAATAATGGAGAAAAATAATGGAAAAATAATGGAGGAAAATGGAGATTTATAACAATTTTATTCTAGATTCTTTTCCCAATTTTTTTTCAGGCCAATGTTCAAATTTTCTACAATCTATAGGCAAATTCTTATTTTTCTTTCTATAGTTGGATTAAGAGATTGTATGTATTTAGAAAAGGCAACTTGGCAAGGCACAAAACAATCAGAAAAGTTGAAGGCACTGTATTTGGCAGTAATACAAACACCTGTGCATGTAATATTTCATCTTTTAATAGTTTGCAAACTATTTGTATTCTTTTTGGACCTGTGTATAAATTGCATTTTAGGAAAACATTAGCCAAGACAAAAATTCTTCTCATATTCAATAATTTACTTGTATAATTAATCTCATATATTGCCTACATATTTGAGTGGGGTTTTCTTAATTTTCTTTTCCTTTTTTTTCTTATTTTTCTTAAAAATATCAGACCAAAAATAGAGGTTTTTTTCATATTTTAAAAAAAGTTTGATAGACATCATCAGCCACTGTTCATGATAAAACTGTGAACATTTCTATAGGTTACAGATACACTTTGGGGCACCAATCAAAAGAAGAATAAATTAAATAAATTAATCACATGCCAAACTTATGGGATTGCATTATGGGAATACAAAAATCCATTGAATGTCTTATTTATACTGTTCAAAAGAAAATAAAAAATACAAAGCAATTTAATCATTCACAGGTTTGAATAACCTGTGGATTGCTGTTTTCATGAGTCAATATTAAGGACAAATTGATCATCCAGCCCTTGCTGAATTGTGGAACTTTTAGTGCTTCTTTTTTTTTAGTTTTGTTCAGAACTGATTTTTTTAGTGCTGCTATACCTATTCATGTCAATAAGGGAAGGGAGTAGTTTGTATTATGTAGCCAGATATTCAAACTCCAATCTATATACAAATAGTCATTTATCAGTACATAAAGTTTGTATAAAATTCACATTACAAACATGGAACATGATCGTTTTTAGATTTCCCTAATGTTTTCTCTTTCTAGGGAGGAGTATTCTCTGTGAGCTTTGTGAGAATTGTATTATTCTTTCTTAAAAATTTCTTCTACATTCAGTCAATGTACATACAGGAAACAATTTGTCCCTTTTTAGAGTCTCAGGATACTATCCCTTATTCAAATGAAACTATGCTCTGGATAAATGTCTACATAATTTGACTGGCCCTCAATGACTAAATGAAGTTTAAATCATCACGTTTTTCGCCATTTCACTTGTGCTTTTTTTCTCACTTCCATTGAAAATTTAGGTCATTTCTCTTTATTTATTTTCCTTATAACCTTCTACATTATAATTGTAATAATTATTTTAATTTCTGTTTCTCCTCTATTTATTCAATCCAAACTCTAGAGCCATTGACTATAAATGCAGTTTCATTGTTAACTTAAGTCTATAGTGGTGTGGACTTTGGGTGTATTGTATAAGAAGTTCACAAACACAGTCATATATAAAGTATCAGGAATCATCTGTTTTAATTGATGTTCTGCAGAGAAACAGAACCAACAGTGAATGTGTGTGTGTGTGTGTGCGTGTGTGTGTGTGTGCGTGCGTGCGAGGGTAAGTCCAAATTATATAGGGTAGACCAGCAGGCTGTAAAAGCAGGGAAGAGTTGCAGTTCAAGACCAATGGCAGTTTGCTGGCAGAATCCCTTCTTGTTCAGGGTAATTCTTTGTTCTATTAAGGCCTTCACATAAGTGAAAGAGGCCCATCCACATTAAGGGTAATCTGCCTTACTCAACTCAAAGTCCACCTATTTAAATGTTAGTTTCTTTCAAAAGACACCCTCACAGAAACATTCAGAATAATTTTAGACCAAATACCTGAGCACTATGGACCAGCCAAATTGATAGTAAAATTAACCATCACGGGCATATCTAATCTATAAGCAAAATAGTGTACTGTGTAAGGGTTCACTTCCCCCTTTGATAAAAGTTGTTGCTGATTTTGGAGATAAACCTTTCAAAGTACTTTTTTCCAAGTTTTTTTTTATTGTAGTAAAATACACATAACGTAAAATTTACCATTTTGACCACCAGTAAGTATATAGTTCAGTGGTATTAAATACATTCTTAAAGTTGTACAACCATCACCACTGTCCTCTTTATAACTCTTTTCATCTTATAAAACAAACTTTGTATGCACTGAACAATAACACCCCATTTTCTCTTCTCCTCATACCCTGGCAACCAATATTCCACATTATGTCTGTATGACTTTGACTACTCTAAGTGCCTCACATAGTGAAATCCTAAAGTATTTGTCTTTTGAAGATTGGTTTATTTCACTCAACATAATGTCCTCAAGGTTCATCCATGTTGTATTATATGTTAGAATTTTTTTTTCCTTTTTAAGGCAGAATCATATTCCATTGTATGCATATATACCACATTTTGCTTATCCATTTATCTGTTGATGGATACTTGTGTTGCTTCCACATTTTAGCTTGCTGTGAATAATGCTGCTATGAACATGCGTGTACACATATCTCTTGGAGATCCTGTTTTAAGTTATTTTGGGTACACAAATATACCCAGTAGAGGAATTACTGAACCATGTGGTAATTTTGTCTTTAATTTTTTGAGGACCTGCCATAATGTTTTCCACAGCAACTGTACTATTTTATATCCCGCCCCCAGTGAACAAGAGTTCCAATTTTTCCACATCCTTGCCAACACTTGTTATTTTCCATTTTGTTTTGGGTTGGTTTGGTTTTTTGATAGTATCCATCCTAATGAGTGTGATGTGATACTTCATAATAGTTTTGATTTGCATTTTCATAATAATTAGTGATGTTGAACCTCTTTTCATGTGCTTATAGACTATTTGTATATTTTCCTTGGAGAAATGTCTATTCACGCCCTTTGCCCACTTTTGAATTCAATTGTTTTGTTACTGTTGAGTTTTAAGGAGTTCTCTATATATTTTGGATGTTATTCTTTTATCAGAAAAATAACTTGCAAACATTTTCTCCCATTCTGTGGGTTGCTTTTTTAATCTGCTGATACTGTCTTTTGAGACACATTTTTTTTTTAATTTTCATGAAGTCTTATTTATCTATTTTTTCTTTTGTTGCCTGTGCCTTTGGTGTCATATAAAAGAAATCATTGCCATGTCTAATATTGTGAAGGACCATTTGTTGAAAAAACTCTCCCTTCTCCATTAAATGGTCTTAGAATTCTTGTCAAAAATTATTTAATCATCTATACTAGGGTTTATTTCTGGGCTCTCCATTTTATCTTATTAGTCTATATGCCTGTCTTTTGGCCAGCAACACACTATTTTGATTACTGTAAGTTTGTAGTTAAGTTTTAAAATCAGTAAGTGTGTTGTCTAGCTTTGTTCTTTTTTTAAAATTTTAATTTATCAAAATATGACATAGTTGATTTTCGTGTCCCTTTACCAATTCCTCCTTTTCCTCTCTCTCTCTCCCCACTCCACCCATCAACATTACACCTGTTCACTTGTCTTACAAGTCCAAGGAATTGTTCTGATTGTTGTGTCTTCTCCGCTCCCCCCTGCAATTCATTTGTATATTCACTTACTTATTTTTATTAGCTCCCACAAATAAATGAGAACATACAGTATTTCTCTTTCTGTGTTTCTGTGCCTGGCTTATGTCATTTAATATGATTTTCTCTAAGTCCATCCAGGTTGTTGCAAATGACAGTATTTCTTTTTTTTTTTTAATAGCAGAGTAGAATTCTATTGTGTAGACATACCACATTTTCCTTATCCACTCATCTAATGGTGGGCATTTAGGCTGGTTCCAACTCTTGGCTATTGTAAAGAGTGCTGCAATGAACATTGGGGTACAGGTATACCTTCAACATGATGATTTCCATTTCTCCGGCTATATACCCAGCAGCAGAATAGCTGGGTCATGTGGTAGATCTGTCTATGATTGTTTGAGGAAACTCCATACCATTTTCCATAAAGGCTGCACCATTTTGCAGTCCCACCAACAGTGTAGAAGGGTTCCTTTTTCTCCACATCCTCGCCAGCATTTGTCATTCTCAGTCTTTTGGATATTAGCCATCCTAACTGGAGTGAGATGGTATCTCAAAGTGGTTTTGATTTGCATTTCCCAAATGCTGAGTGATGCTTAGCATTTTTTCATGTGTCTGTTGACCATTTTTATATCTTTCTTTGAGAAATGCCTGTTTAGCTCCGTTGCCCTTTTCTAAATTGGGTAACTTGTGTTTTTGCTTTAAGTTGTTTGAGTTCCTTGTATATTCTGATTATTAATCCTTTGTCACATGTACATTTTGCAAATATTTCCTCCCACTCTGTTGGTTGTCTTTTCGCTCTGTTAATAGTTTATTTTTCTGTGCAGAAGTTTTTAGTTTGATATAAATCCATTTGTTTATTTTTCCTTTGGTTGCCTGTGATTTGGGGGTCATATTCATAAAGTCTGCAACCAATCCTCCTTCCTGGAGTGTCTCCCCAATGTTTTCATTTAAAAGTTTTATTGTTTCAGGATGTATATTTAATTCTTTAATCCATTTTGAGTTGATTTTGGTATATGGTGAGAGTTACAGGTCTAGTTTTATTCTCCTACATATGAATGTCCAATTTTCCCAGAACCACTTACTGAAGAAGCAGTTTCTTCCCCAGTGTGTAGTCTTGGTGTCTTCATCAAAGATCAGATGGCTGTAGATGCATGGGTTGATTTCTGGTTTCTATGTTCTGTTCCATTAGTCTGTGTGCCTGTTTTTATAGCACTACCATGCTGTTTTGGTTACTACAGCTTTGTAGTATAGTTTAATGTCAGGTAGTGTTATACCTCTGGCTTTATTTATTTATTTATTTATTTATTGCTCAGGATTGCTATGTACTTCCATATGAATGTTAAGATTGTTTATTCCAATTCTGAGAAAAATGTCATTGGAATTTTGATGGAGATTGCATTGAATCAGTAGATCACTATGGGTAGTATTGTCATTTTGACAATGTGAATTCTTCCAATCCAAGAGGATGGGATATCTTTCTCTCTTCTTATATCTTCTTTAATTTCTCTCAACAGTGGTTTATAGTTCTCATCATAGAGGTTTTTCACATCCTTGGTTAAATTTATCCCTAGGTATTTTATTTTTTGGTGGCAATTGTAAATGGGCTAGCTTTCTTGATTTCTTTTTCTGCCAGTTCATTGTTGGAATATAGAAATGCTACTGATTTTTGCATGCTGATTTTGTGTCCTGCAACTTCACTGAAATCATTTATTAACTCTAGGCATTTTTTTGTAAGTTTTAAGGCTGTTCTGTCAATACGATCATGTTATCTGTAAACAGGGACAGATTGACTTCATCTTTTCCAATCTGGATGCTCTTTATTTCCTTCTCTTCCCTGATTGCTATGGCCATTCTTCCAACACTATGTTGAATAGGAGTGGAGAGAGTGGGCATCCTTTTCTTTTCCTGTTCTTAAGGGAAAAGCTTGCAATTTTTTTCCACTCAGATGGTATTGGCAGTGGGTCTGTCATATGTGGCTTTAATTGTGTTGACATAATTTCCTCCTATGCCCAATTTATAGAGAGTCTTTATCATGACTGAATGTTGAATTTTGTCAAATGCTTTTTCAGCATCTACACAGATGATCATATGATTTTTATGTTTGATTTCACTGATGTGGTGTACCACATTTATTGATTTGCATGTGTTGAACCAACCTTGCATCCCTGAGATGAATGCCATTTGACCATGGTGTAATAATTTTATGTATGTGTTGCTGTATTGTGTTAGCTACTACTTTTTTGAGGATTTTTCCATCTATATTCATTAAAGATACTGGTCTGTAGTTTTCCTTTTTTGTTTTATCTTTGTCTGGTTTTATTATTAGGGTGATTCTTCCTTCATAGAATGAATTTGGGAGAATGGCCTGTGTTTCAGTTTTTTAGAGTAGTTTGTAAAGAATGGGTATTAAATCTTCTTTAAAGGTTTGGTAGGATTCTGCAGTGAAGCCATCCAGTCCTGGGCTTATCTTTGTTGGGAGACTGGTGATAGCAGCTTTAATCTCTGATTGTTATTTGTCTGTTCAGATTTTCTGTGTCTTCTTAGCTCAGTCTTGGTAGATTGTGTGTGTCCAAAAATTTATCCATTTCCTCCAGATTTTCAAATTTGTTGTCATATATTTATAGTAGTCTAATGATTCCTTGTATCTCTGAGGGATCCAGTGCAATATCATCATTTTCATCTCTAATTTTTGTTGTGTCTTCTCTCTTCTTTTTTCAGCTAGCCTTGCTAATGGTTTGTCAATTTTATTTATCTTTTCAAAAAACCAATTTTTTGTTTCATTGATCTGTTGTATCATTTGGGGGGTTTCCATTTCATTAGTTCTGCTCTGATTTAATTATTTTTTTTCCATCTACTAACTTTGGGTTTGGATTGTTCTTGTTTTCCTAATTCTTTAAGGCAAAGTGTTAGGTTGTTTACTTGTCATCTTTCCATTCTTCTGAAGAAAATGAAATTTAATGTGATAAATTTTCCCCTTAGTACTGTTTTCCAGTATCCCACAGGTTTTGGTATGATGTGCCATTATTTTCATTAGTTTTAATAAATTTTTTGATCTCTTGTTTAATTTCTTCTTGGACCCATATGTCATTAAGTAGAATGTTCTTCAATTTCCATGTATTTGTATAGTTTCTAGAGTTTTATTAGTTATTGATTTCTAATTTTAATCCATTGTGATCTGAAAAAATACATGGAATAACTCCAATTTTTTTGAATTTGTTGAGACTTGATTTGTGACCTAACATGTGGTCTATCCTGGAGAATGTTCCATGTACTGATGAGAAGAATGAATATTCTGACTTTGTTGGATGAAATGTTTTGTATATATCTGCCAAGTCCAATTGGTCTAAAGATCTTGTGTTTCTCTTTCGGTTCTTTGCTTAAATGATCTGTCCAATGTTGACAGTGAGGTTTTCAGATTCCCTCCTATTATGGTATTAGTGTCTATCTTTTTCTTTAGGTCCGATAGTGTTTGCTTTATAAATCTGGCTGCGCTGATGTTGGATGCATATATATTTATGATTGTTATGTCTTCTTGTTGGATAGATTCATTTATCATTATATAGTGGCCTTCTTAATCTCTTTTCAGGGTTTTTGGTTTAAAGTCTATCTCATTTGATATAAGAATAGCTACTCCAGCTCATTTTTCATTTCTGTTTGCATGGTATATTCTTTTCCATCTTTTCATTCTTAGTCTATGTGCATCTTTACAGGTGAGGTGGGTCTCTTGAAGACAGCATATTATTGAGTCCATCTTTTTAATCCAATCAGTCAGTCTGTGTCTTTTGAGTGGGGAATTCAAACCTTTTACATTAAAGTTATTACTGAAAGATATTGATTTACTCCTGGCATATTACTAATTTTTATTAGGATGTTTTAAATATCTTTTGTTCCTTTCTTTCCGATTTACTGTTTGTCTTCTGTGTTTGTTGGTTCCTTAGAATAGTTGATAAACTTTTTTTTTTCTCTTTATTGTTAATGTTTTATTTTACTGGTGGGTTTTGTTCTATCTTGATTATTTATGGTTGTGATGGTTGTTTTTCATGTACCAGACCCAGTCCTCCCTTGAGAATTTCTTGTAAGGCTGGTTGTGTGGTTGTGAACTCCCACAGTTTCTGCTTGTCTGTGAAATATACTATCTATCTGTCCTTCATTTCAGAAGGATAGCCTTGTAGGGCAAAGTATTCCTGGCTGGCAATTTTTTTCTTAATATTTTGAATATATCAACCCATTCTCTTCTGGCTTTCAGGGTTTCTGATGAAAAGTCTGATGTTATTCTCATAGGGGTTCCCTTACAGGTGACTTAACATTTCACTCTTGCAGCTTTTATGATTCTCTCTTTGTCTTTGAGTTTTGCCTTTTGACTATAACATGTCTTGGAGAGGACCTTTTTGGGTTGAGTATGTTGGAGGATCTTTGAGCCTCCTGTACCTGAAGATCTGTATCTCTCCATATACCTGGGAAGTTTTCTGCTATTATTTCATTGAATATTGTTTTCAATGCCATTTCATTTTTCCTTCCCTTCTGGAAGCACTTAAGGTTGTTTGTTATCTCTCTTAGATTTTCTTCAATTTTTTTAAAATTCTTTTTTTTTTTTTTTTTTTGGTCTGCCTGTGTTATTTCAAACAAGACATCTTCAAGGTCAGAAATTCTGTCTTCTGCTTGTTCTAGCCTGCTGGTTAAGCTCTCTCTCTTGTGTTTTTTTATTTTGTTGAATAAATCCTTCAGCTCCACAGCTCTTCTACATTCTTTTTCAGGGCATTGATTTCATTGTACATTTCCTCCTCCAGGTCCTATATACTTTTTTCATTTCATTTTGTTTTCTAACTGAGTCTCCTTGTATCTTATTTAGTTTCCTTAGAATTGTTGCTCAAAATTCTTTATCAGTCATTTCAAGGACTTCCTATTCTATAGTGTCTAGAGCTTGAGAGGTGGTGTTGTACTTTCTTGGTTTTTCATATTTCTAGTATCTCTCCATTAGTGTTTAGTCATTGTGGCAAAACCTATTGTATTCTACTTGTTCTACCCTGGTGTCTGGCAGAGGCCTGTGTCCTGTGTGGAGGGTGCAAGGTCTCCTAGCTTTGTTCTTCTTTTCCAAGATTGTTTTGGCTACTCCAGGTTCCTTGAGGCTCCCTATAAATTTTATGGTAGGTTTTTCTATTCTGCAAAAAATTTCTTTGGGGTTTTATAGGAATTGCATTGTATCAGTAGATCACTTGGGGTAGTATTGACATCTTAACAGTACTGAAAGTTCCAATCCATTTACAAACAATAGCACCAAAAATAATAAAACATAAGAAATTAACTAAGGAGATGAAAGACTTGTACAATGAAAACTTCAAAACATTTCTAAAAGAAATTAAAGAATGATGTATGAACAAAATGGGAATATCAATAAAAGATAGAAAATTTAAAGTAAAACCAAAACCAGGAAAGACAATATTTTAAGTTATTTGAGGGGGGTTGTTTTTTGGTTTTTTTTTTTTTTTTTTTTTTTTTTTTTTTTTTTTTTTTTTTTTTTTTTTTTACTTTCTCTACATCTTTCTTTAGTTTTCTGAGCATCTATCTTTAAGGTAGTTGTGTTAAGTCTTTGGTAGATATGCCATCAGATCTTTTTCAGAGATAGTTCTGCTGATTTATTTATTTATTTTTTCCTTTAAATGGACCGTATTTTCCTGTTTCTTTGTATGACTGATTTTTTATAGAAAACTACACATTTGAATCTAGCAATATAGTGTCTCTGGAAACCAGATTCTCTCTTTTCCTCAGGCTTGGTGTGTTTTGCTATTGTTTTTATTTTTTTGATTGTTGTAGGCTGTATCAGTGTCAAGAATAGTCTGAGGTATAAACCGAGGGTCTTCTCGGGTCTTTTCTGATATTGTGCTTTTTCCTGGGCATGCACAGTTACTTTCTAATTTTCCCTGTATATGCAGTTGCTTTTGAATGGCCTAGTCTTTAATGTCTGGTCTGGCATCCAAAGAGAAAAAAGAGAAAAATGCACATGGTAGAGAGAGAAAATGGTGCTGACCTTTTAAGTTACTTCAGGCAGAACGGGGGTGGGCTTGCAACAGTGGGATGAGGTGGAACAATAATCTTTGTGTCTTCACCTCTGTGATCAGAAGCAATAATCAGCAATCGGAACACAATACCACAATATTTGGAGGACAAGATCCTTTTGCCCACTCTGGCTTGTACAAACTGTGTGCATGTTGCTCTAGGAACATATGCATAGCTGCCTGCTGTGGGGCTGAGGGATTGGGACTGGATTGCTGCTATTCTGCTGAGAGCTGAAATTCACTAAAACTAACTGCAATTTCCTGCCCAAGCCTTCACCTAGACGTTGCAAGCCTTTAGTAGACTCTAGACTTCTAAGATAGTTACATAAGACTGATTCTGCCAGATAGTTGTTGTCTCAGTGGGGAGACTAATCCCTAGTTCTTCCTGTTCCAACGTCTTCCCAGAAACCTCCCTCGAATTACTTTTGTATATAACAGATTCTTATTTCAATGAAAGAAGCAAAATCCTTTATTCCTATTTATTTTGGATTCTAGCATTAGAACAATAAAATTATTCCTTACAGAATTATACCTGTTTATATATGCATATATTTTACAGAAGCATAAATCATAGTAAGTTGATTAAGAAATTAAAATAATTGGGTGAAATTGCTCAGCAATATATCCCAGTTCTTAAGGTAGAGTCTACACAATGCTAAAACAAATGTCATGTAAAACTAGGCTGACTGAATTATTCACTCCTCAGTCAGTTGAATTGGAATCACATAGGAAACCATAGGTTCTTGATACTCATTGGTTCTGAAGGGACCGGGGGTGCTGCTATTGGAGTGTCTTGTATACTCTGTAGAAGCATACTGTTATACTCAGTGCACATTAACTGTGACATCTGACTTCAGGTTCAAGATATAGATATGGATGCCTATTCATTAACATTCTGAAAATACCTCAAGTTCGTCTAACAGTCAGATCCAGAGATTTTGTGAGTGACAGGATTTTTGCACACACGTTTTAGTACTGTGACAAAAAAGACAGTAGTCTTCTTTTTTTTTTTTTTTCCAAGAAATAAACATTGAAATCTTTCTCCGTTAGAGTCAAACATGGATGGCAGTTCCGAAATACTAATTATAACTGAACAGTTAGCTGGAATTTGCTGAGGGCACTGGTCTGACTCATCTATCCGCCATCTACTTTATGCTGCTGGGTGAATGTCAGCCTTTCAACTGGCTAAACTTTGCATTTCCCAGAAAGGCTTATGAGGGCTTTCAGCTCATGTAAGAGCACACTCATGTTTTTTGTAAGATAATGTCACTGATAAAATAGCCCTCTTGCTTGTGTTGAGCACCTTGGCAGGCTGTTTTGCAGAACAAAAGTGGACTCTTGCTGTGTTCAGCACATTGTATTGTGAACTGTGCAATCCACATTGCTTCAGGGGATGCTTTGCTACGGAGTCTCTTGATTTCATTGGGTGGCCCAGTTACACATCTTGACTTTTCTGCTTACCGGTAGATATTATTTCAGATTTTTAAATTACTACTTGTTTAGAAAACCCTTTAGGAAATTGAGGATTTTTCCCCCCTGAAAAAGAAGTTTACAAGCTTTGTAAACATGCTTATATATCAATGTTCTAAACACTCTGGGCTCCATGTACTCAATCCAAGTAGGATTGAATGGTTTAAATTTTATTAATCATGTATAATGATTTTGTTTGGTTTTGATTTCGGTTTTATTTATTATGATTGATCTAGTTGTATTTGTAAGATTCAGTAGGGTCCATTTTTCTATCTATACAGTTTTTGGAGTTCCTAATAATTAGTCTACATTTATTGTGCTCCAATTCAAATCTGGTCCCCTTTGTCATCTCCATAGTGAAAAAAAGGAGACATAATTTAGCATTCTCAAAACACATACTGTTTCAAAGTATAAGTATCATTTCTACGTTATCATGAATATCATTTCTACATCTTGCCTCAAAGATTAAAATTTGTAAGCTAGAAGCTTCCTTCAGCTTTTTCTTATAAGTCCAATTTGTTTAAACTATTGGTTTTCAAAATATGTTAAATATACTCCAAGTGTTCAAATAAGATTATCTGCATTATTTCAACCGATACTTTAAGCATTTTTATGTGCATAGGGCTATACCACAAGACTTCATTTAAACAACGAGTTTATAGGAACAAAAAATAAAGGAAGAAAGATTTGCTCAATAGATTGTTTCAATTCCTATACCCCTTATTTTTTAATCAACTCATTCACTTATTACTGTATCCTCTTAATTGACCATATCCTAATTTTTTTCACTTCTTAACCCTCTCTATTATTTTATCTCTATATATTCTCTTTTGAGGTGAACTTATCCATTTTCATCACTGCAATTATAGTGTCTGGTCTTCTCTGTTCTCCAGACACATACCCACCTGTTTAGGAAATATCTGTACTTAGATAAATACCAGATATCTCATATAGAAAACTGTACTCACCATTATTCCTCATTCACATTCAATCCCAGCATCTCTCTTTTTTTTCCTCTTTTGTCCTTTATTTTGGGTGGTTGCTCATCACTGAAATATTCAAGTACAAGTTTCAGATTATTTGTTAATTCTTCCTTTTCCCTCCTTCCTGACATGTGATTGATCACTAAGTCCTGTCATTTGTACATACTTAATTTCTCTTAAATACATTTTCTTCCCTTTGTTCTAAATATCCTAAGTCAAGCTATCATCAACTTACCCTTGAATTATTGAGGAATGACCTCATGGCATATTCTCATGCTCAATGGCCCTTTTCTGTTTCAGTCTTTTCTTCCCTGAGCCTGAATAGTCTTTATAAAATAATTCTCTAATCCAGAAATTACCATGATTAAGACATTTCACTGGTCCCATATTGCCTTATAAATATAGTTCAATACAGTTCATGCTCCTTAACATAATATATAAGTCTACTTATGATCCGACTTCTCCTTTCCTCTATGGCCTCTTGTCTCACCACGTGCACTTACATTTGAACTTCTCTTCTGAGTTTATTTATATATTTAAGATATATAATGAGCATTTTCTCTGGGCTTAGCATTGTGATCACACTCAGATGTGGTCCCTTAATGGCTTATATTCTGCCTCAGAAGTAAGAGGTATGCATATAATTAATTCAGCCATTTTCTTAACATTTTAGAAATACTTTAAATGGAAAGGAATTTCTTTAAAGTTGTACCTACTTAGTTTAACAACATTTTGCATAGGAAGATTTCAATGAAAAAAATTATGGAAGAGTTGTTTGGAAAGTTACCAAATCCTGTCATTACTAGCATAAAATATCCAGATTTAGACTACTTTTTTATCTTCCACCAGGATACACTGAACAAACACCATCATCTGTCACCTGAGCTATTGTAAAAATTAGTTAATTGGTTGTCTAGCTTCTAAATTTTACCATTAAAGTCTATACATTCTTAACACAGCATCCAGGAACTTGTGAAAAACATAAATTAGATCTTGTCACTCCTCTGCTTGAAGCACTCTGATGACTACACATTTCAATTTAAATCAAAAGCCAAAGCCCTACCAATAGAAGCCCCAAACCATGGCAATCTGTCTCTTAATAACTGTCTGACGTCATCTTCTACTAGGCTCCAGTTTGCTAACTCAGCTCCAGACATTCAGCCTTCTTTACTTTTCCTCAGATATGTTATAAGGGCTCCAGCATCATGGCCTTTGCATTAACTGTTTTCTTTACCTGGAAGGCTCTTTTCCCAGATCTGTACGATTGCAGGAGAAAGGGACTAGGAGTGAAAGAAAATTGCATGAGGAATTCAGTTTTGAAAATGCAATGGTTAAAATGTCTATTAAATTTTCCAGTGGAAATGTTATATAGGCAGAGGAACCTAGTGTTAAGAAGAAAGCCTTAGTGCAGAGATATATAATTGAGAGTGAGCAGAATTTATATTAATGTTAAAGCGATGAGACTAGATGCAATCATCATAGAGTGAGTGTTCAAAGAGAGAAGGAAAGGGGTTAAAATTGAGTCTTGGTCTACTTCAAGCTTAGAAGTTTGGGAGATAAGGTGCTTGCAAAGAAGACAAGAAAGAACAGTCAGGAAAGTAAGAGGAGAGCCTGGAGAGGTTGGTATCCTAGAAGGCAAGTGAATAATAAATATTAGAAAGAGAAAATTATCATAAGTTGCATGAAGGTCAAATAAGATGAATACTGAGAAAGAGTTATCACTAGAAACATGTATGCAAAAAAAATTGTTAGCATTGAATCTAAATTGAGGTTGATGAGGGCAAGTAAAAATAGATCAATAAATTGTGTGTTCTACTTAGGTCAAAGAATTGTCAGAGTTGAGAACCAAAGGCCATGTGCTAAATGTCAAATTTGAATTATAGAGAGTTTGCAGTTATTCAAAATGGCAATGTCAAAATATGATATGGGATTGAGTGTTTGTGAAAGCATGAAGGATAAGATCTTTGAAGGAGAGGAGGTCAAGCAACTAAGAAACTACAGATTTGGAAGAACTGTGTATGTATATTCAACCCTAATGTTCATGACAGTAGTAATATTGAGTCAAGAGCTATAATCTTCAAGGAATGAGGTAGTGTAGTCTGGAAATCTGTAGATGAGTGCAACACAAAACACTAGTAAGTAGAATAGACAGAGGTCGTATTATTCAAAGTTGGAGAAATTTAGGGGAGAGGGGGAGAAATTTAGGGGAGAGGGAGAGAAACCAGTCTGAAACAGACAATGAGAACAAAAGAGAACCAATGTTATGGATGTGAAAGAGAAAACAGTCCTTTCTCCAGAATCAGTGTTCTGTTGTTGGATGTGAGTATGTTACTTGAAAGGACTGTAGAGAAATCAAAATGATCAAAAGGTAGTGCTCAGCTAGGATTAGAGCAAATAATAAAAGAAATTTTCAGAGAAGAGTTTAAAAATAGGGGATTTTACAGATGACAGACCATAAGACCCAGAGGACACATGGAAAGTTTTGTGAATTGGGAAAGGTTGTAAAATGGGATTGGATTAAGAAAATGACTGAGGCTTAAGTGTCCAGGTCATAAGAGATAACTCAGAATTCTCAGGTTCCTAGAGTTACTAAAATACATAGAGATAAATGATGTGATTGGATTAGTCATGGTGGATGCCAAGGCAGGTTATAGTGAGAGACTATGGTCTGAGAAAAAAAGTTCTCTAAGTCTTAGTAGAAATATGAAGAGCCTCTTGTTAATGATGCTTCCAATTTGCAGCACAAAGAACTTCGCACATATATAAACTTTTATTTATATATATATACATACATATGTATATATACATATATATATAAATTTCTTACACCTTTGGAAGCTAGGAAGTCCAAGGTCAAGGGGCCACATCTGGTGAGGACCTTCTTACTAGGTCGTTATATGGTGGAGATGATTCCATGGCAAGATGGCAAGAGCATGCCAGCTCAAATCTCTCTTCCTCCTATAAAGCCACCAGCTCCATCATATGCACTTCACCCTGAAGACCTTATCTAATCCTAATTCCCTACCACAGGCCCCAACTCCAAATGCCATCAATATATGAATTTGAGGATTAAGTTCCAACCCATGAAATTTGGGGGACACATTCAAACCATAGCAGTTGGTCTTACACAGAGCATAGGACCTCAATGATACCCTCTTGGCTCTCAGAACTTGTGGAGTTCTGCTAAGGAAGCCGGGAGGCAAGGGGAGAATTGATCTTACCTGGAAAATGGAAGGTTCTGGGGCTACCCACTCACACACCCACCAACTCCACCCCTAACATGCACATAGTCTTCTATTAATTATATTATTCAGATATCTGTATTTGTATTTGTTTCTTCACTACTTAATTTGTCAAAGCGAAGCAGAAGTATCTTCTCTTAAAAGTTTCTCTCTTTACTTCTAATATATTTCATTTTATACCAATCACATAAATGTTCAAATTAATATCCTCATTTAAAATATTCATATATACACATACATACTCATGTAGAAAAATTACTTTCTTTTGCCCTGTTGAATTTTATTATTTTAATTCTATCCTAGGACTTATATTTAACTTCTACAAAACATTGTTTTTAGTAGGGATTCTCTTGATGTATTTTGAATTGTATTTATTGTCAAAAAATTTTTACATAGTAGTAAATGACTACCTTTCTGAATAAATGTTAATGAAACAGTGGTATAAAGATCATTAAGATAACTGCAAAACAAAATGTGAAGGAAATTCTCTAGTAATATAAAACTAATTTACAAAAACCTAGAAAAAATATGGAATAATACAAAAAAGGTTTTTTGTTTATCTCACAAGAGATAAATTATCCATGTTGCTATTGTAATCATTGCTGTTTGGATTTATATTGTTACTGGGCACTAGAACCATATTTAGAACTTCTGTAGATGCAGTAGCTTAGAGTCCCAGTTAGCCTGACATTTGAGAATGTAAACTAACTTTAGCTGAGCCAGTGTGTGAACAATTGCCTTATGAAAATACAAAATCAATTAATCACTGACTGTATTGTCAAAGACTGTGTCCTTTTTACTGTCCAGTTAAGCTCATATACCAGAAAGCACATTGCATACATAGTTTTGGATGGGTTCGTGGCTAGGTCAGATAAGAGACTCAGTAAATGAGTCATTGTTTATGTCATCTTTCATTATTTTCTCAAACTCCTCCAACGTATGAGCCCCAGACAAATGGAAATTAACTGAAAAAGATCCAAAACTAAGAATATCAGTAGAAAGTAACTTAAATCTGCCTTTGTTCTGTTATTTTAAATAAGAAAAGGAGACAGGAACATAAATGATAATCTTCAGTTCCGTATATCACCTAATATACTCATGTATATCAATTAGTTCACCTAAATGTGAAACTATCCAAAACCCACCATGTGATATCTTATTAGCAGTACCATGGTTCAGTAGTGGATCCTAAATTAAGCATGGAGCCATATGTCCTCATATTTCTAAGAGTCATCTTGCTATATTCACTAAGTTCATACATAAAAGGTCTCAGAACCATATGATTAAATATTTGAGGTTCATATAGCAAGAACTAGAAGAACTACATATAGAACTAGATATTTTTCTCTAATTATACTTAGATATCTGAATATAATTCAGATATATATATATCTCTGATTCACTTTAAATTCTCCTTAATGATGTAACATTTGTACAGGCACTCCTTTGAACTCAAATATCTAGCTCACAATCATAGAGACAGCAACTGTATATCAATATGTGCTGTTAATTTTTCATCTGTGTAGCACTCAGTAATGTGCAGCTTTTTCATGCACCGTAGTGGGAAAGCTTCCTGATTCAGTGTTTGCTCCCTATAATCTCCTTTATTCTTCCTCACTGGAGAGAACTACCACGGTTTTCCCTTCCTATACTCATTTTCTTTTTTTTTTTTGTCTTTTTTTTTTTTTTCGTGACCGGCAACGGATCGCAACCCTCAGTGTCGCGCCCGTACCAGACCGGGACTGGCAACGGGATCGCAACCCTCGGTGTTGCACCCACACCTCGCTCAGCCAGTGAGCAGGAACCGGTCTGTATGTGGGATCCGAACCCTTGGCGGGAGCGCCGCCGCGCTCCCAAGCGGCGCACTGTAGCAGTGCGCCACCGGGCCGGCCCCCTATACTCATTTTCTAATCTTGGATACTTACCAGCCCACACTCTTTGATTATTCACGCTTCTTGCACTATTCTACTATCTTCCTCCTTTGAAACTACTCTTCCTCTCAGATTACTTTCTTTATCGCTATTTGGAGCCTCCCTAACCGTTGCTTACCTTGAATTATGAGAGAGTTCAGGCTGTCATGAAATTTCTTTTTTTTCTTTTTAATTGGTTATGAATATTCATGAGATACAAAGCTGATTATCACCCCTCATGCCCAAGATGTGAGGGCCAGATTCATGCTGGCAGCAATCTCATTACCACAAATTGCATTTGTACCCTGTGTCCCCCACCCAATTATGCCCAACCTCCTTCTCCCTCCTCTTCCCCCCACTCCAGTTTGTAGCCCAAGGAATGTTCTCTCCCTCTGCAACTCCAATGCACTACTGTGGTCTTTCTTTACTTCCTTCTTGCTCTCTTAGCTCCCACATATGAGTAAGTACATGCGGTATTTATCCCTCTGAGCTTTGCTTATTTCACTTAACATAAGTTTCTCCAGGCTCATCCATGTTGTTGTAAATGGAAGAATTTCATTCTTTTTTATGGCAGAGTAGAATTCCATGGTGTATATATATCACACTTTACTTATCCAATCATGCATTGAAGGACATTTAGGTTGGTTCCATGTCTCGGCTATTATAAACGAAGTCACGATGAACATGGGAGTGCAGGTATACCTTCGACATGATGATTTCCATTCTTCTGGGTATACACCCAGAAGTGGGTTTGCTGGATCATATGGTAGATCTACCTGTAGTCTTTTGAGAAACCTCCATACTGTTTTTCGCAGTGGTTGTACTAATTTACAGTCCCACCAACAGTATAGGAGTGTTCCCTTCTCTCTATATTCTCACCAGCATTTGTTATTCACCTTTTTTTTTTTTTTTTGATTATAGCCTGTCTAACTAGGGTGAGGTAGTATCTCAATTTGGTTTTAATTTGCATTTCCCTGATGACTAGTGATGTTGAGCATTTTTTCATGTACCTGTTGGCCATTTGTATGCCTTCCTTTGAAAAATGTCTATTCAGCTCCTTTACCCATTTTTTAATTGGGTTATTTGGTTTTTTACTGTGTAATTGCTTGAGTTCCTTGTATATTATGGATATTAATCCCTTGTTGGATGCATAGTTAGCAAACATTTTCTCACACTCTGTAGGTTGTCGTTTTACTCTGTTGATTACTTCCTTTGCTGTGCAGAAGCTTTTTAGTTTAATATAATCCCATTTGTTTATTTTTTCTTTAACTTCTTATTCTTTCGGGCTCATGTTTGTAAAGTCTGTGCCCAGACCTAGTTGCTGAAGTATTTTACTTATATTTTCCCATAGCAATGTTACAGTTTCAGGTCTTATACTTAAGTCTTTAATCCATTTTGAGTTGATTTTAGGGTATGGTGAGAGATGCATATCTAGTTTCACTTTTCTGCATATGGATATCCAGTTTTCCCAGCACCACTTGTTGAAGAGGCAGTATTTTCTCCAATGTAGATTTTTGTTGCCCTTGTCCAATTTCAGATGGCTGTAACCCGAGGGGTGATTTCTGGGTTTTCAATTCTACTCCACTGGTCTAAATGTCTATTTTTATACCAGTACCATGCTGTTTGGGTTGCAATATCTTCGTGTATAATTTGAAGTCAGATAGTGTTTTGCCTCTGGTTTTATTTATTTATTTATTTATTTATTTATTTATTTATTTATTTTTCTCAGGATTGCTTTGGCTATTCAGGGTCTTTTTTTGTTCCCTATGAAGGGTAAGATTGTTTTTTTCCATTTCTGTGAAGAATGTCATTGGTATTTTTATGGGGATTGCATTGAATCTGTAGATCACTTTGAGTAGTATAGACATTTTCACAATGTTAATTCTTCCAATCCAAGAGCATGGAATATCTTTCCATGTTTCTGTGTCTTCTTTAATTTCCTTCAGCAGTGGTTTGTAGTTCTCATTGCAGAGATCTTTCACCTCCTTGGTTAAATTGATTCCTAGGTATTTTATTTTTTTCATGACAACTGTAAATAAGTTTACTTTCTTTATTTTTCTTTCTGTTAGTTCATTATTTGAGTATATAAATGCAACTGATTTGGGGGCATTTATTTTGCAATGTTACTGAAGTTACTAACCAGATCTAGGAGTTTTTTGATACAGTCTTTAGGTTTTTCTATATATAGTATCATATATATAGAAAATAGGGAAAGTTTGACTTTGTCTTTTCCAATCTGGATTCCCTGTATTTCTTTCTCTTGCCTGATTGCTCTGGCCAGTACCTCCAGTTCTATGTTAAATAGAAGTGGTGAGAGTGAGCATCCTTGTCTTGTTCCTGTTCTTAAGGGAAAGGCCCTCAGTTTTCCCCATTCAGAATGATACTGGCAGTGATAAAATGGCTTTTATTGTGTTGAGATATTTTCCTTCTATACCTAATTTATTTAGAGTCTTTATCATGAAGGGATGTTGAATTTTGTTAAATGCTTTTCAGCATCTGTAGAGATAATCATATGGTCTTTGTCCTTGAGTTTGTTGATGTGATGTATCACATTTACTGACTTTCGTATATTGAACCACCCTTGCATCCTTGGGATGAATCCCACTTGATCATGGTGTATATTTTTTTTTGATGTGTTGCTGTAATCTGATTGCTAATATTTTGTTGAGAATTCTTGCATCTATGTTCATCAAGAATATTGGCCTGTAATTTTCTTTTTTGTTGTGTCTTTATCTGGTTTGGGTATCACAGTTAAGTTGGCCTTATAGAATGAGTCTGGGAGGGTAGCTTCTGTTTGAATTGTTTGGACTAGTTTGAGGAGAATCGGTATTAACTCCTCTTTAAAACTTTGGTAGAATTCAGCTGTAAAACCATCTGGACCCGAGCTTTTCTTTGTTGGAAGATTGCTTATTACCGCTTCAATCTCCTTGCATTTTACTGGTCTGTTCAGTTTTTCTATGTCTTCTTGGTTCAGTCTTGGTAGTTTGTATGTGTCTAGAAGCTTATCCATATCTTCCAGATTTTCATATCTATTGTCATACAGTAATTCATAATAGTCTTTAATGATTCTTTGTATTTCTGTGGTATCAGTCACAATGCTTCCCTCTTCATTTCTGATTTTTGTTATTTGAGTCTTTTTTTTTTTTTTTTTGATAACCTAGCTAATGGTTTGTCTATTTTGTTAATCTCAAAAAACCAAATTTTAGTTTTGTTGATCTTTTCTATTGTTTTGGGTGGATCTCTATTTCATTTAGTTCTGCTCTGATATTGATTATTTCTTTCCATCTACTACCTTTAGGTTTGGATTGCTGTTGTTTTTCAAGTTCTTTGAGGTGTAGTGTTAAGTCTTTTATTTGAAGTCTTTTTGTTCTTTTGATATAAACATTTATTGCAATAAATCTGCCTCTTAGGACTGCTTTTGCAGTATCCCACAGGTTTTGGTATGATGTATGTTTTCATTAGTTTCTAGAATTTTTTTGATTTCTTGTTTAATTTCTTCTTGGACCCATAGGTTGCTCAGGAGCCTATTATTTAGTTTCCATGTGTTTGTATAGTTTTCAGAGTTTTTCTTATTATTAATCTCCAATTTTAGACCATTGTAGTTTGAAAAGATACTTGGAATGTTTTCAATTTTTTTAAGTTTGCTGAGGCTAGGTTCGTGACCTAATATGTGGTCTATCCTAGAGAATGTTCCATGAGCTGATGAGAAGAAAGTATATTCTTTAGTTTTTGTGTGAAATGTTCTGTATATATCTGCCAGGCCCAGTTGGTCTAATGTGTAGTTTAAATCCTGTGTCTCTTTGTTGATTTGTTGCCTGGAAGATATGTCCCATACTGAGAGAGGGGCGTTCCGGTCACCACTATTAATGTAGTAGGGCCTATTTCTTTCTTTAGGTCTAAGAGTGTTTGCTTTATATATCTGGGTGCTCCAATAGTGGGTGCATATATATTTATGATTGTTATGTCTTCTAGATCCTTTTATCATAATATAGTGGCCATCCTTGTCTCTTTTTATGTTTTTTGGTTTAAAGTCTATTTTATCTGATGTAAGAATAGCTACTCCTGCTCATGATTGGTTTCCATTTGCATGGTATGTCTTTTTCGATCCCTTCATTTTTAGTTTGTGTGTGTCTCTATATGTGAGATGGGTCTCTTGAAGACAGCATATACTTGGGTCTAGCTTTTTAATCCAATCAATCAATGTGTGCCTTTTAAATGGGGAGTTTAATCCATTCACATTTAGGGTGTTTACTGACAGATATTGTTTAATTCCTGTCATTTAATTGCTTTTTGTTTAAATGTTTTAAATATCTTTTGATCATTACTTCCTCTTTTATTTCTCTTCTTCAATGTTAGTTGGATATTCAAAGTGGCATGATTTAGCTTCTTGCTCTTTCTCACTGGCACTTTTTTTTTTAACAGCAGGTTTTGCTCTTTCTTGTGTATCTGTGATAGTGACATTCATTATTCAGATTCCAGATGCAGGACTCCCTTGGGAATTTCTTGCAGGGCTGTTCGATTGGTGGTGAACTCCCACAATTTTTGTTTGTCTGGGAAATACACTATTTCTCCCTCATTTCTGCAGGAGAGCCTTGCTGGGTAAAGAATTCTTGGCTGGCAATTTTTGCTTTTAGTATTTTGAATATATCATTCCACTTTCTTCTGGCCTGTGAGTTTCAATTGAAAAGTCTGCTGTTGGTCTGATAGGGGTTCCATGTAGGTGACTTGATTGCTTTTCTCTTGCTATGTTTAGAGTTCTCTCTTTGTCTTTGAGCTTTGCAAATTAGACTATAATGTGTCTTGGAGAGGTTCTTTTTGGATTGAATCTTTTTGGGGACCTTTGAGCTTCCTGGATCTGAAGATCTGCCTCTCTCCCTACCCATGGGAAGTTTTCTGTTATTATTTCTTTGAGTAGGTTTTCAATATCTTTTCCTTTCTCCTCCCCTTCTGTAATACACACAATTTGGTTGTTAGAGCGCTTGAGGTTCTCTGCTATCTCTCTTAGATTTTCCTCATTATTATTAATTATCTTTTCCTTTTTTTTTTTTTTTTTTTGTCTGTCTGGGTTATTTCAAAAAGACTATCTTTGGGATCGGAAATTCTTTCTTCTGCTTGCGCTAGCCTGCTGCTTAAGCTTTCCATTGTGTTTTTAATTTCAGTAAGTGAATCTTTCATTTCTAGGAGTTCTGCTACATTCTTTTTTTAAGGTATCAATCTCTTTGTAAATTTCCTCCCTCATATTCTGGATATTTTTTCTTGTTTCCTTGTGCTCTCTAATTGAGTCTTCTTTTATTTCTTCAAGCTTTCTTAAGATCATTGCTCAGAATTCCTTTTCAGATATTTCAAGGATTCCCTGTTCTATGGGGTCTGGAATTTAAGCATTACTGTATTCCTTTGGTGGAGTCATATCTTCTTGTTTATCTGTAGTTCTAGTATTTTTTCATTGATGTTTGGTCATCTGATAGAGGACTTGATTCTTCTGTTACTCTGGGGTTGGCTATGAGGATAAAGACTTCGTCCTCTATTTGCAGGCTCTACTGGTAACTCTTCTTATATCATTGTAGTCAAGTGAATGGCGGGTTGCCTGTAGAGTGGCCCTGGCTGCTACTGTGGTGGTGAACTGTCCTGTGGTGACAGAAGGTGTGGTGGTATCTATATTATACTATTTTGGCTCCTGTTCTAGCTTTCTGTGGCTGTAGACTGAGCCCCTGGTACTGTTCAGGTCTCAGATCACCTCAGTACCTGCTGGGCTGTGTGTACTACCCTTCCCCCCTGGGCCTTAAACTGATCCCCTGTGCCATACGGGTCTTGGCTCGCCTCCGTGGCTGCTGGACTGTGTGTGCTTCCCTCTGGGCCTTAGACTGGGCCCTGGTGCTGCAATAGTCTGGCCTTGGCTCACCCCAGAAGCTGCTGGGCTGTGTGCATTTGTTGTGTGTTTCAGAATTCTAAAACTTTTTTTAGCCTTTGTGTACATGATCAGAATTTTCCCCCTGATTATAAAATATAAACATTTTGAAAATGTCCTAATGTTATGTAGTATTCTTATAAGAATTATGAGAATTAAAATTGTATCTATGAAAATTTACATTACAGCAGAAACTACAATATTTCAAAAATATGATACTCTTTTTCAAGTGTGGTGTATTTGCAAAACTTTTCAAAGTAGAAATAAGTACTTCCACAACTCTTTTAACAACTTAAGCAAGGAATAAAAAGCTAAAGCATTTTAGAATTTCTAAACACTGAAAGGAGAAATAATCATAAAGTGCTTATTAACATAAAGCATAAAAACTATATAGAAATTTTAAAAAATAAAATGGAATCATCAAATAAATTTTGCTTAAAATGTTGTTCAATATTTATGTTCTTAAACACCTCTCCACTTCATACTGTTGGTATTAAAATTGTATTGAAACCTGCTTCAAAATTATCTTCTTTATTTTAAAACGAAATAACATAAATTCAGTACTTGGAATAAGAACTAGGAGAGTGTATAGTCAACAAAAAATCCTATATTAAATGAATGTATGAAGCCAAATATAAATTTATATAAACATTCTTTTTGAAATAAAATGGCTAAAATTGTACAAAATGCATTTTATTTTGTAAAATACACTTGGAGAAGCTTACTCAGACCATATTCAAAATATGATAAACCATGGCTTAGGCCTAAAGGATAAAGAAAAGTCTCTCCAAATTACTGTATGTTAGACAACAGCTTGAACTGTCTGCTTATTTGTTACAGATCCACCTAGATTTCACCAAATAAATCTCTTAATACCACAGTTTGATAACAGTTCTGACAAAGAATACTGCCATCAGCAACTACTGTCTGCCAAAGAATATTGAATTATTGTGAGGTATTGGCCAAATATATGTACTCATAAAAAGCAATTAATTGGTCTCATATGTCTATTTCTATTTTAACTCTAGAATTAACCATTTAATTAACTTTTCCTATTAAAATAGAACATTCATATAATAGCTTCAGATTAAGCCTTGGGGCTTTCTTGCATATGCATGCTGGCTTTTTTTCAGTAAGTACGCCCAATATTGTCCCATTATATCTGAATTCATTCAAGCCTCAGCCAATCCAGATCTCTCTATGAGCTCCAATCTTAAGTATTCATTTATTCAGCAAATATCCCAGACAGCTGCTGTGTACCAAGAATTATGCTAGGCTGGGCACCAGAGATACAATACTTCTATCAGCAGTTCCTCTGAAACATTCATTTCATAAGCTATCCCACAGTAAAATGTTTCAATGATCAATTTATTTTGAGAAATGTTGTATATGCTACCACATTTCCAAATATTTATCATCTATTTTTACATTTTTGAAAGCATTGCAAAATCTTAAAGTTAAAACCATAATCACACCTAGTAGAATGGTGAAAATTCAAAACACTGACAACCAAATGCTGGCAATAATGTGGAACAAACGGAACTCTCATTTCTTGCTGGTGGGAATGCAAAGTAGTACAGCCATTTTGGAGACAGTTTGGTAGTTTCTTACAAAACTAAGCATAAACTCTTACCATACAACCCAGCGATCACACTCCCTGGTATTCATACAAATGAGATGAAAACTTAACATCCACACAAAAACTTGCATGTGGATGTTTATATCAGCAGCTTATTCGTAATTGCCAAAACTTGGAAATAACCAAGATGTTCTTCAGTGGGTGAATGAACACACTGTGGTACACCCAGAAAATAAAGCATTATTCAGCGATAAAAAGAAATCATCTATTGATTAGTGGTCAGTGTTATAAAACCAAGGTCAAGGGTTCTGATCCCCATACAGGCCAGCCACACACACACATATGCTATATATATATAAATATATATTTATATATATAGAATATATATATATACATATATATATGTATATATATCCTGTATGATAACTGTAATGGAGAATACATGTCATGATACACTTGGCAAAACCCATAAAAGATACAACACCAAGAGTGAACCCTAATTAACCCTAATGTAAACTATTGACTTTGGATGATAATGATATTTCAAAGTAGGTTCATTGATTGTAACAAATGTCACAACTAAGATGGGGGATGTTGCTAGTAGGGAAGGGACAGTGGGGCAGTGGTATAAGGGAACTCTCTGTACTATCTATTCAGTTTTGCTATGAACCTAAAACTGAATTAAAGTCTACTTAAAAAATGTGTTTACCTCACTTGATTATGGGACTTCTATGTTAAGAATTTGTTACTATTTCTTCATGGAACTAATAATCTAAGTAATACATTTCCATACTATGGAACACTTAGTACATGTATCAATGATTGATAATTAAAAGACTCAGAAATTTCATTTCCAAAACAACCTACAAAATAACCCCAAAACTGCTATAATAAAGCTGATTAAATCAAGTAAGGCATTTCACCTTGTATGCTCATTAAATAAATCATTAATTGTTTCTTGATCAGATTTTAAGCAAGAATGCAATTTTAACAAACAACATTTTTTATTTAGAGTCAGTCATCCGAATAGGTGATACTCTCCATTAATTAACTGATTTAACAAACTTTTTTGGAGGGAGGGAGGGCATCTGGCCAGTACAGGGATCTAAACCCTTCACCTTGGTGTTTCAGCACCATGCTCTACTGAGTGAGCTAAATGGTCAGCCCCTAGAACAAATATTTTAAATTCTATGGCCCATGCAGTCTCTGTCACAACTACTCATTTCTGCGGTTGTAGTTCAGAAAGCAGTCATAGACAATATACACAAGTAAATGGGCATGACTGTGTTCCAATAAAACTTTATTTATACAAACAATACAAACAGACAGCAGGACAAATGAGGCCTGTGGGGTTTTAATTTGCCAACTCATGGTCTACATGATCAAGTTACAAATTTTAAAGTTCCTGCCTTTTAGAGTTCAGAGCCTCATGAAGGAAACACATGCTTATATTTTATTGTTTTAACTGCTGTTTTATGGAATTGTGAAGGAGGAAGGGTTGAGCAAAGAAAGAAAATGCACAAGCAAGACATTTTTTTCAAGCTTCCTGGGTGAAAAGTGGCTTATTGGAGTATAAGTTGCTATTTTGTTAAATATTTGGATGCTCAAAACAAGATCTGTCCTTTTCCTGCATATTATTCTGGAACGTATGGGGCTACAGATGATATTCATTAAGAACTCACCCACTCACCTCCTACTTTCTTTAACAACTTATGGTAGGGATATATCAGAAAGGACATGTGGGAGAGTCCATAATTATACTGAACTAAGGACACCCACCACAGACAGGCAAAACCCACTACTGAAAAGTGACAAATCTGCAAAACAGAACAACCAACCATAAGGCCTAGAGGTTGAACAACAGTAAGAGAGAAGAGCGTATGATACATTCTAGGGCACGACTCAAGAGATTTTAGCATATCGTGTCTCTATAGTCTAAACTGGGGAGAAAATGAAGGCTTTGCTTCCAAAATTTGGCTTTGCTAATTTTCGTAGAGCACATGGTTGTAGATTTCTAGGAAACAATAGTCAAAAGGCTCTAAAGTCAGATGATCTGTTAAAAACAGATTACATAATTCGCTGAAGTCTTAAACAAGTCTCCGAGCACCACATCTTTCAACAAGCATTTATGGATCACTGGCTATGCTTATCTGTCAGCAATATTTGCTGTGGGGGATAAAAGAGAGGGTAATAATTCAGCTTCTGCAATAGTTAAGTTGTGGATATAAGATATAAGCATATTAGCAATTAAATAACACAACCCACAAAGCCCATCTTCTAGAATAGGTTTTTCAAATGTAATTACACAATTCTACAAATCAAAAAGAGAAAAATTAAGTAACATTTTAATATATTTTAGACAGCTTGATTGGTGATTAAATTTGACAGTGAGGAAATTTATAAACTGTACAGTTCAGTTGAAGAACTTGAATGAGAATGAAATATATCTCATCATTTTGAGTTTAGGAAGTTCCTGTTTGTTTATTTACTATGTCGTGTCCAATAAACCCCTGAACTTCACCTTGTCCTGCTTTTGTGGTTTCCTATCCAGGTGCACATTGAATGCCTTACTATTTTTGCCACCATCTAGTGGTAAGACAAGGTGACTGCAAGCATGTAAGTGGCAGATGAAGGTACACATACCACATCCCCTTTATAACCACCTGTCTGATAATACCCCTTTCAGAACTTAGTCCATTATAAAAGCAGACATAGTCATAGACCTTATAGGAAGAGATTTAAAACAAAGATTTTTAAAATGATGTCAATTTTGTTTAATAGCAGTCATATATATCCTAACACCCCTCTTGAAATAAGAGAGCCTGTAAAAGTGTTTTATGTTTGCTTGTTTTTAAACATAAGAGTTCTCTTTCTCTTGAAGGAGATAAATAGACAATCTCGCTTTAATTGTGGCCAAACTGTGAGGGGGTAAATAAGCAGAACAAACCACAGGCTAGGCTGGAGTTCAGAAATGGTTTGCAAATGAGTTAATCCAAATCAATGACCCTTGCTAAAAGAAACTGAGACAACATTGTTCTGCGGTTTTCAAGCAGAATCTTTAGCCAACATAATTGGAAAGGATGTTGTAGGATGACCTATACTTACAAGGCTATGGATACTATTCATTTTAAAAGAAAAATCAAATAAAAATTAAGTATGAATACATTCATATGAGAGGGGTAGAGTAGATATATTCTAGAGACAAAATGTTTTAATGTTCACCTGAAAAGGTAGTGGTGATAAAGTATTTCAGGAGACACTGCAGACAAAAACAAGAGCACCTCATGTTATTTTCTTCCTTATGGCAAAACAGAGATGACAGGTACTTGGGGTTTACTGCACACATTAACACCACATTCAGGTTCACTAACAGAACTATGTTGCCCATGAGAAAGTACCAGACAAGATGAAAAGCCAGTGTTAACGTACCTGAATTAATTGATGTGTGTATAAAACATAACTTAAAATGAAACCTCTGGAAAATACATCAGAAATAATTTAATCCAGCCCTTTCATTTTTTACATAAAAAATGAGGGGAGTGAAATTCTACTCAACTTTTCAAATTCTCAACATTTGACCCAGATCAAGTGTGAGAGCATTTGCAGACCAAATAAGTGATAATTGCTGTTCCATCTATGTCCCTAGGAAACTTTAGATGGTCCTTATCTGTTTCATTACAGTTAGCTTTGGACATAATCCAAATATCACTTGTTTTCACATCTTCATGCTCCTTCATTTGTTCCATCTGTTTTTGTAATTACTTTCATCCAGACAGAGCATTTAACAATGCTTTGAGTTGTCTTAGGAAAATTTACTCACATTCACGAAAATATTAGTGAACCACATTCACTGCCTCCATTCAGTTAACAAATATTTCCTTGGCATCTACTAAGTGCCAAGCACTGTGTTAGAAGCTGAGGCTAAATAATCAGAGGAAAAAGAAAAAAAAAAGCCATGGGCCTTGCTCTTATGGAGACTATAATATAACCAAGAAGAAAGACTAATGGAATAATCAAATATATATATATATATAAATATATAAAAAATATTAATGGAGAAGTGCACACCTTTATTAATGACATTATTATTAATTAACATGTTCAGGGAAAGCAAAGACTGCTTTGCTGAGAAATGAAGATTAAGCTGAAATCCAAGGAAAGAGTCAAAGTGAACAACTTCAAGAAAGAGTTGGTGTATACGTTGGGATAAAGCATACTATGATTGAAACACTAAACAAATACAGATGGTGAACAGGAATGGATAAAATGCGGTATATTCTCGATGGAATATTATGTAGCAGTCAAAATGAATGATAAATAGCTATGTGCAAGGATATGAATGGGCTTTAGTAATACATTGTTTAGTAGAAAAATTATTTCCATACAAAAAATTCTTCTTTGTTTCTTTTTACAGCAACTTTAGAATGCAAAAAATCATGATTAGCTGGCTAACTATAAAAAGATAGGCCCCAGAGTAGATTTGGTCAGCAAGAAAATCATACACACATACATACACATGCACAAACACACACTTGCTAAGTTTCATGGTAGTAGTTGCCTCAGTTTGAGAAAGTTGAAAAAATGGGAGGATGGGGAAAGAGCACGTAGATAGATGTAAAATGTGTTAGTATTCTAGCTCTTGAGTTGGATGATAGATTAGAAAGAGCTTATTATATTAAAGATTTAAAAAATACAAAAACAGAGGACCATTCATGGACTAAGAATGATGATGTATTAAAAACCAGAGATCATGTAATTCAATTGTGCACATTTGAGATCCAACATCCAACAATGGTAGAGAGAGAGAGAGGGGAGAGAAGAGGAAAGAGAGAGAAAGAGGGAGAGCATTCAAAGAAAGTAAAACATGGAGTAGCAACATGATACTAACTGAGGCTGAAGATTTCTGAAAGGCCATATCATCCGTGAGTAACATAGGCCTTTATTTAAAAATTAAGATTCACCTTGAGCTCTCTTTATTGAGGTGTGGGAATGGAGTGGAACAAGAGTAACATGACCAAGTTGGCTTTTCCATAAAATGGCACTGACTTCAGTGTAGAAAATTCTTTGGAAGGAGCCAAGAGAATTCATATGAATTCATATGAATTCACCATTTAAGAGGCTGTAGACAAGTCCAAGGTAGAATTGATAGTATCTGAGCTAGTGTAATAGTTCTGAAAATGGAGAGAATTAGACTAATTTTAGTACATAAAAGGTAATAGACAAAATTTAGAAATGAATATGGATGTTTGGATATGGTCATTGGGGGCTAAAAGATTTCATGAGGGACTACTACATTTATGGCACTTGCAAAATTAGATACTTGGTAATGCCATTCTTTGAGACAGAAAATGGCACAAGAGAACTAAGTTTAGGGAGTAGATTATTTATTCACCAATTTACTCAGTATTTTCTAAATATTTAATTTGTGAGGCCCTTTGTTTTAGGTACTAAGATACTAGTGTAAACCAAATCTGCAATTTCCCTGCTTTCATAGGGCTTACATTTTTTCAGCCAGAATACTCAGATCAGAAATAAGTACGCAAGCAAATAAACATGGTAGTTTAAATTCTACCATTTTAGAGAGGAAATAAAATACCATAAGGACATAGAAAACAATGGAAGCAAGGAAGCTATTTTCAGAAGGAGCTTCGCAGATGATTTCTCAAGAATGACATTGCAGTAGAGACCAGAATGGGAAGGTCGGGGGTTTGGTTTTAGATGTGTTCTGCTTCGGGTATCTTTCAAGTATCCAAGTAGAGACGAGAATGAGTCAGTAAGGAAGACAAGAAAAAGTCAGAGAAGAGGAGATCTATAGTCTCTGTAGAGGAATGAGAGGAAGGATTAACCTCTCACATTCCATAATATACATGTCTGATTTATATATCTGTTTTTCCTTTCTTTCTGTATCCCAAGATAGGGTTTCAAGATTAAGCAAATAAAAATACAGAATGCTCAATTAAATTTGGATCTTAGCTAAACATGGAATTTATATATTATTTATTTATTTATGCCCAGGCACTACTTGGGACACGCCTATACAAAAATATTCATTGTTCATCTGATACTCTAATTTAACTGGGCATGCGTGCTGTATTTGATCTAGCAACTTTATCCCAAAAGCAGTCAGTATGACCAACTCCTCCCTTCCTCCTCACCTCTTTCCTCTTTTCTCTCTCATCCTTCCCTTCACCCCCTTTCTTATTCCCAGATTTTTGGTAGGGGACTTCAGAATCCTCATTCCTTCAATGTACAGAGCGGTTCAGTTCTGCCACTTCCTGCCTTTTCTGCAAAAAGTTCATGGAAAAATAGAACTAAAGATAATTTAAGTCTTGAACTTTGTGAAATACCCATCTTTCCTGATCAAGACACTGGTTATAACAAAGACTATTTCAGGACTGTCTCACTTTAACAGACACATTGGAATCTACAACACATGTTTACGTATGTATAGGTGCTGATCTCAATAAACCGTCGGTGAACGGAATGAATGCAAGAACTCTGTCCTTCCCATCCACATTCCTACATGTGAACATAGGAGGCACTTAACAAAATTTCATAATGGGCAAAGGTCGTGTGACATGTGACTGGCAATACTTCTGTAGGTAGAAGCTTCAGTTTTCTTATCTTTAAAATGAGAGGTTTAATACTAATAGTAATAATAATAACAGCAATGTTTATTGTCTAATTATTACTTCCAAGGCATCATATTAGAATTTTATATGTATTAACTTGAAAGTTCCTTTTATCTTTAACAATCTATGATTCATTGGCACAGCATGGTCTCAGCTGTGACAGCATCTAACGAGGAGAACTTAGAGACACATTAAGGTTAACAGATGCCATTAATGATGTGCTGCAATTAAGCAGTCATGTCTAAATAATGACAGGGGGAAAAGGTTTTAAAGTATCATGATCATCAAAAAGACAGAAAATATTATGGGAAAATATTTCAGCAATTTGCATTATTTTCTCTGTTAATTCCCAAATTGGTTGAGGACTGCTTCAACAATTGTCACACCTTGACAATTTGTCTGTGTGAGAATCAGTCACAGGCTCAACATTTCATTCAGCTGATGTGACTGCAAGGTGTGCATTTTGTTGAGTGAAGCCACAAGCTTCATAGATGTGAGAAAAAATATGTTATTAATGGTGTTAGTGAGACACATAATTTAGAATTTAAAAGCACATTTCTTCTGTGCAGTTCATTGGGCTTTACAAATATTTCATTAAGCTGTATTACCTGTTGTCAGAGGGAGGTGACTATGTGGCAAATATTATAATAAACAGCCATTGAGTGGCTATTCAGATATGAAAAGAACACTGCAATACACAGTATGTGCAGTTAAATGAGAATGAGAAAACAAATATATCAATTTACATATGCAGGCTGTGATAAAAGCTATACTTGCATTAGAGTAACTTGAAGCCATATGAAGAAAATTCCTTTTTGGCTGTCCCTTAAGACAATCAAGGGCACAATGGAACCATAAGTACCTCCGTGCAGAGTTCCACAGGTGTGTTTGAAGAGTCATGCAAATTGTCTGTAGGGTGATCTAAAAAGTTGACCTCACCCATACCTACCTTCCAAAAAAACTTCACGTTGTGAAGCCCATCATACACAGGAATGCCTTGTGGAAATGACTTTTTATGTCAATCAGATAGCTTTTGCTGCATTTACCCCATATTTTAGTAGCTTACAACATTTCAACATTAAGCATATATAAGTTCATGGTTTGAGGGTTGGCTGGGTAGTTCTTCTGGTACAGCCCAGATTGGGTGTTTGATGGACTTAAGCTTCTGTCATTAACTGCAGTTTGCCTGGATACTCTTGCTTGGCTCTCATGTGTCTGGTCCTTGGCTGTGACGACACTGTCTGCTTCATGTGAACTCTGTTCTTCAATATGTTAGCCTGGAATTGTTCCCACTGGGGCAGCAGGGTTCTCAGAAGGACCTCAGAAGTATAGAAGGCCTCTTGAGGCGCAGGCTGGGAATGAGCACAGTGCTACTTTCCCCTCATTGTGTTGATCAAGAAGGTCACAAGTCCTCCCAGATTCAAGGTTTAGGGAAACAGGCTCTGCTTTCAATAGGAGGAACTGAAATACTCATGTTGTGAAGACCTGAGTATATGTAAAAGAAGAATTTGTGGCCACTTTTTAAATCTACCACAGTGGTATTGTAAACATGTGTCATGTTTACGTCACCCAACTACTTTTGATCAGAAGTGCTTTGCTTGGAGAATTTACCACCTTGTAAGTACTATTCTCATTAAAAAAATAAATAAATAAATAAAAAGCCAGAACTTGCGTTCCCAGCTTCCTTTCAACTCACTCATGTCACTCTGTCATGTGACCTAGACTTAATGAATCAGATACAGCTTTGTGAGATTTTTGACTTGGAGATGTGAAGGTACTACAAATAATTCATTTCCTGGTGAAAGTGACAGAACGTAGCAGAGACAGATGGCAACAATCCCACTGGTGGCATCCTGCATGATCTGCATCACATCCTGCATCACACACTGTGGGGTCTCTGAAGTGTGCTCAATGCTGGTGTAAGTCCTGGCTGCTAACCTCTAAGCTAGATTTCCTGGCCTCCTAGAGAGGAGGGCAGTTACTAATATCCTTAAATACATTTCCTAAATTAGCCAGAGTGGCTCCTGTGGATTAAAATTAAGAACCCCAGCTGATATAATAGGGACACAGTAATATTTCGTCATCTCTAATATGAAAATAACGTCCATCAAGAAACTCTCTAGTTAATATACGGTAGTTTCTGTTGTTTTATGTATTTTTAAAAAATTTCCATGAAACAAAATTCCATGTTTTTTCTCAATGAATGTAGCACCAAACAGCACTGGTGAGTTTTATTTTATACCTAAGTATAATGCTTACACTTTCTCTCGATTAGCCAAATAGTTAACCTACTTTTCACTTATTTTTCTAGACGGAAGATAGTAAGACCACATGGCATAATAGAAAGGTGTTTGAAGAGGACTGAAGGTTGAGGGTCTGGGCTCACTCTTCTCATACATAAGACATATGCAAGTCTCTTATCTGTCTGGCTCCTACTTCACTCACACAGTCGGGGAAAGTGACGGCCTTGTTTATCCAAGGATTATTCTGAGACTCATGTGAAATATTATGAGATAAAGGCTTTGAAACTATAAAGTACTATACAAACATAAGGGATTACTTATTTAAAAAGGAATTTTCTCAATCTCTCCATTGATCATATAAACAAATACAAATTTTTAAAGTTTTAATATAGTCTCAAAATTTATCTCTACTCTGAACCTCCTCTAACATCTGTTTATATGTGTCTTCCACCCAGATTTAATTTAGATTTGTCCTTTCATATTTTGGATTGGAAAACTTGACATTAAAATCCTGCAAAATAAATGTAGTTTACACTACCATAGGAAATTTGTCTTTCAAACATGATTTCAGAGGAACTGTCACTTCTTTTCAGTACCTGGCACACAGACCTACACAAAGTAGGCAAAAATTAATGTAAGGTGATGATGACTATTAATGATAGGACAAAAATCACAGCAAGTTTGCTGTGGGATACAAAGTTATAAAATAATTATTTCACAGTTCTATCATACCATATATATATTTAAATATGTAGTAGCAGTTTTCTTTTTAAAATTTTGATCTAAATCTTTGTTCTATAAACAGTATTATCCTTTTGTTTATTTCACAGAAGATTTGTGCAGAGCACTTTAAGAGTTTTCAGTTTTTATTTCCAACACCTTAAACTTGTTTTTTTTTTTTTTAATTTTCCTTTCTATGCTACCTAGGAGAAAGATTTACCTAAGCAATGAACAAAGGCATTTATAGTTATACAAAGTTGACAACAAAAAAAGCAATGAAATTATGTGGTATGAAAATTGAACTTAACCAATTGCATGAAGGAATACAGCCAATTATTAAAAACATGCAAACATAATATGTTTAAAACCACAAAAAGGAAATACAAAAGCTATAGTAAATAATTTATCAAAAGTGACACCTTAAGTAAAGGGCAAGTGAGAATTTAGTTTAACTTTATCTTCTTTTATTTATTTTACTGAAAGATTATTTAAATTGTCAAAAAAATAGCAAACATTCTGTTTCTTGTTTTTAATCTTCTGATAATAGTTTTATGTTTTTTCTTAACCTTTTTGTCCATGAAATCTGCCAAATTCTTATTTTTTTTTTTTTTTTAATTTCAGAAATTGTCTTTTGCAAACCTTAAGTGGATCTTTGATCAGGTAATATCTATCAATCTCTGTACCAGTACTTAAAAGCCTCAATGGACTTTCATTTTCTTTAAAGGATTTCCAGCTCCTTAAAAGAACTTTGAGTGTTTCCATGAGGTCACTGTTGCCTACTATTATCCTGGTCATCTATCACTCCTCTCTTCACTCACCAACTTCACTAACCACAATCTTCCTTCTACTTCACTACATAAGCCAAGACCTCACATGATCTGATTCAGAATTTCATTCTTTTCTCTACCTTGCTCAGTATTTTCCAGCCACAATGACTTCCATTCTGCACCTTGAGCACGTGAAGACTCTTCCCATCTCTCAGGGCCTGTGGCTTATTGTTCTCTCTGCCTGAAACCATTTTACCCTTTTCTCACTGTTTGACTTGTTTTTTCTCAAACTTCAGATGTTAGCTCAAATGTCACATGCCCAGAGGGCCTTTTCTTTACCACTCTATCTAAATTGCATCTCCTCTTAATCTCTATCCTGTAATTCTGATTATTTTCTCACCTGTGAGATTATCTTGTTTATTTATTTGTTGTTGCGTGTTGGCTGACTCTGAAAAGAAAATGTTCTGTGATTCTGAGTGTTATGTTTCCAGCACCTAGTGCAGTGCCAGCATGGTCATTATTTCTCCAACTAACTGGTTAATCTGTTGCTATCCTTTTCAGTCACTTACATTTGATGCTGTCCTTTTGTGACAGTAATTCTTTCTCTCTTTCTAAAATCTTTATTTTCTCTAAGACACGTGACTTCTTGTCACCACACAAAGATTTTCAGAGTGTGTCTAGACATTTGATTACCAGAAGTCTCATAAGGAATTGATTTGTTTTTCTATGTTTAGATATGCACTATGGAGAATTTATCATGGCAAATTTGCTACCTTCATGTGCTGGATGTTATTTTTCATTTCCAGTAACCAACCTCATCACCAAATTCTTCTATATGAGAGTTGAACCTTTGAGATGAAAATTAGAAGTAAACAAGCAGTGCCAAAATCAAAAAAAGATAATTGAAGCTCAGGAGATCTGTGGGAAAACCACAAAGGAGAAGTGAAAATGAAGCAAAACTGATGCTATTTAGCTCCTAACATTCAAGAGCATTCCTTTCCTTCCTTCAGCCTGCAAGATATCACAGTTTGGTTGTGATCCAAATAGACTGCAGTTGAAGTTCCCCATATTGTGCAATAATTTAACCTTCAAGAAGCAGGGTATTTGATAACACGGCCAAGTCCTGAAGGCCTGAGATCAAATCAGCTGACTCTATAGCCAAGTGGGCCATACAGAAGAGTTTTCAGAGTTTAAATGACAATTTTTGCACCATTGTGGCCAATGAAAGTTCTGATTTGCATCCAAATGTTCATATAAAGATGGGCCAAGATGATTCATTCAAATTAGAAGTCAACTGGTCACACAGAGTTGATGAAATCACTGTTATACTTTGTAGCTGAAAATGTATGTGGTGTATGATATAATTAATTTTAACCTCAAAATCTTTATCATTGACTTGAGATCATACCTATACAGGCTCAGTGGAAGCAGGGTATTTCTTGTTTGTTTGCTTGTTTGTTTGTTCTGCTGTATCCCCATCGCCTGGAATAGTGACTGTAATTGTCGACTGAATGAAGAAATGAATTAGAGATGTAACTGGTTATAGTATGAATAAAATTCTCAATAAAAAACACATGTAGGGCTAGTAAAAGTACTGAAATATTCATCTGTAAAAAGCAATCAAGGTTTCTTTAAAATGTCTCCCCATGGAAACATTACCTTCAGCAGTTCTCAAATGTTATGGTTTCAGAACCTCTTTACTCTCATAAAAATATTAAGGAATGCAAATGGCTATAGTTTATGTAGTTTATAACTATCATTATTTATTGTATTATAATTTACCACTGAATTTTAAAAACATGTATTAATTCATGCTTAAATAACAAAATGAAATACATTACATGCAAACATAAACAACATACTTTTATGGAAAATAACTATATTTTCCAAAAGAAAAGATAAACTAGCAGGAAGAATAATATTGTTTTGTACTTTTGCACATCAGTTTGATATCTAGCTTAAGAGAAAACAGCTGAATTCTCACATCTCCTTATGCATTTGGTTTTTGCAATATTTTGTATTGGTTGAAATATATGAAAAATACTCAGCCTTATACAGATGTGTAGTTGGTGGGGGATGGGGGGAGTGTGTTCTAATTACCTTTTAGAAAATTAAAGACATTCTTTTATACTACACCAAAACTTGTCAAATTATGGCTTCTTTAAAGTTAGTTGCAATGTAGAATCTAAAACTATATCAATAAACGTTTTTTACTGTTCTGCATTAAAATCCCATGGACCCACTGTGCACTGTGAAAGAGTATGCTTTACACTTGAATGGTTTTATAATATGCATTGGTCATTTGAAATGTATCAGTTCACTGAGTTATTAAAATACTACAAATATTTTACATATTTCACTATATAAAAATTAAAAATCACATTTATTAATATATTCGGTCTCATCAGAAATATACTTAAGTATCAGGAACCTGTCAAATTCATGGGGGGTGGAAACACATTTTCCAAAGTTCTAATTTTCACTTGAACACTCAAATTTTGTTAGTGGTAAAAAACATTGTTAGTTGTTTTCCATGAAGTGACAGACACATAATTTAATCTTGAAAAAATACTTGCCAATAACCCAATTCTAAATAAACATAGTCTGTCAATCAGTCACTTTTTTCAAGTACAAATGTCATTCATTAAAAAAAATCAACTGCTTCAGCTTATAATTCAAACAATTGCCAGTAATTTTTCTAAGAGCAATCATCATATTTTGGTATGCAATAGAAGTGTTTTATGCATATTTCTTATTTTGTCACACTCAGTATTACGAAGATACATGGGTACTTTAAAAAGTTCATGGAAAAATCAAATTAAAATACAATACTAATATTATCCATAAACTTTTTGAAGTAAGCTCACATGTACTCCAGGGTCAAGATTTAATAAAATTAATAGTTACTGCTTCATCATTCTGAGAAGTAAGAACAAAATATTCTCTCTATTCTTACACTCAACATAGAACATTTCTGTGACCAAATATGTGTGCGTGTGTGTGTGTGTGTTTCCCAACACACCAAGCAATTCCTTAACAGACACTGTCTTAGTTCATTTTGTGCTGCTATCAAAGAATACCTGAGACTGAGTAATTTATAAGGAACAGAAATTAACTTCTCACAGTCCTGGCTGGGAAGTCCAAGATCAAGGTACCAATGCCTTGTGGGAGCCTTCTTAACTACATCCCTACATAGTAGAAGGGGGAAGGGCAAGAGAAAGTAGACCTACTCCCACAAGACCTGTCAATAGTGGCATTAACCCATTCATAAGGTCAAAGTCCTCATAACCTAAACACCTTTTAAAGGGCCCCACCTTTCAACACTATTACACTGGGAATTAAGTTTCCAACACATGAATTTGGGGGACACATTCAGGCCATAGCGTTTCACCCCCAGCCCCCCAAATTTATAACCTTCTCACATGTTATTCCATTCCAACAGCTCCAAAAGTCTTTACTTCTTCCAGCATCAAATTTCTCTCCTGTTATAAGCCTGAGAGATCAAACAAGTTATGTGCTTCCAAAATACAATAATAGAACAGGCAAAAAACAAATATTTCCATTCCAAAAGGGATAAACAGGAAAAAAGAAAGGAATAGTAGTCCCCAAGCAAGTGGGGTCCTATAATTCGATTCAATTTTGACACTAGCTACCTAGAGACAGTTTCAGAACCCATAAGTTGAGTGCTCAACCCCACAGACTGCCCCCACTTTAGACACCAATCACAAGTAGTAGGTTGTCACCCATACTTCTGACTGACTGGCTACAAACCAGAGTACACACAATTCTCCTAGCATTGAATTAATTTGCTAGGACAGCTGATGAAACTCAGGGAAACACTTATATTTACTGTTTTATTATAAAGCATATTGCAAGGTATACAGAAAAAGATGTGGGTAGGGTAAGATACTGGGGAGGGGTGCAGAGTTTCTGTGCCCTCTGTGGACATGCTACCCTCACAGCACCTCCAAGTGTTCAGCAACCCAAAAGCTCATCAAATCTCATTGTTCAAGAGTTTTATAGGGTTTAATCTTCAGCACCCTGCCTTTCTTGGAGGTTGGTGGGTGGGACTGAAAGATTCCCACCCTCTAATCCTCTAATTACTTGGTCTTTCTGGTGACTGCTCCCATTCTGAAGCTACCTAGGGGCCCCACCCTAAGCGACCTCATTACCATAAATTTCTGAGTGATCAAAACGGCTCATTATAAATAACAAAAGACACTCCTGTCACTCAGGAAATTCCAGGAGTGGTAGGTGTTCTGTGATGAAAACCAGGGACAAAGACTAAGTCTATTATACATTAGGCCACAATCATGCGGCGTGCTACATTTCCGTGAGAGTTTGGAGCTACAGTACACAATGTTTACTAGCACAGTTGGTACCACTACATTGACTCATGCTAAGGCACCAGCAATTTTACCCATGGTTGCTTTTTTTTATCATTACAGCAAATATCAATAGAGGGGAAAGAAGCAAATAATGTTTTAGTATCACTATAACTCCCCACAGACCTCTTGAGAAAATTGCAGGGACCCCAGTGGTTTGTATACCATATTTGGAGAACCACCACTTTAATTTGTTTATAAAAGTGGGTTTTGCACTTATCTATGATTAGAATCCTGTCACTTTTGTTAGCAAAAAAAAAAGAGCAAACCCATTTATATGGAGAAGATTTTCACCAGTTTGCCAAAGTAGGATATACATTTGAATGATATATTTTACTCACAGAAGGAAATATAACTGTCACACAATTTGGTTGTCTTTTTACTGGTGCCAACACATACCTAGGTCTCTTTCTTACAGGAATATAGTACTCTAGGCTTACATTTCCCTGCCTTTATTTCAAGTTAGATGTGGGTATGTAAGTTGCTTTGACCAAACCCAGTGGCTGATTGAAAACTTCTAGGCAGTCCTTAAGACTGAGAAAGTGGACTGATACTCCATGCTCTGCTAGAGACAAGGAAAATTAAGCCAAGCACTCTCCTTTCCAGGGCACACTCCTCCAAACTACTGTGGATGAAAGATCCCCAAAGAATTGCAACCTCTGTACCAGGACAGACTTGGTAACTACATGTGGATGGGGAAGAAGCTCAGCCAGACCTTCACAATTCAACATCAGATGGGATAAGGTGGTCTACTTAAGTCCCTTCCCAGAGACATCATGTGGTGCTGTGCACTGCTAGCAATTTTCCCCCTGCTATACCCAAACTCCCCTCAAGGGTGGGTGGCAAAATGAGGTGGCCAATTACTGAGTTTGGGAGGTAAAAACTATGTGGGGCATGGGACACCAGGGTGTGGAGGAGCCTGTGGCAGAGAACCCCTCCTGGAAAGCGGTGGTAGGCAGGTATGAGTAAGCTAGACTCCAAGCCCCCAAAACGTGTTCCATTGTCCCCCCAAAATTGTCATTTACAAAATGCAATTTAACACATAGAATTGTTAAGAATATTCAAATAGTAGGTTTGATTTCTCCTAAAGCCTCTCTGCTTGGCTTGAAGATGGCTGCCTTGAGTTTTCACATGGCCTTTCCTCTGTGTATGCACATCTCTGATGTCTCCTTTCATGTCCAAATTTTCTGTTCCTTTTAGGATACCATCCAGATTGGATTAGTTCTCACCCTAATGGCCTCATTTTAGCTTAATCACTTCTTTGAAAGCCCATCTAAAAATATACTGCATGGTGTTGCTTTGCCCCGCATAGATTTGTCACCCCTTTTCCCCTGGGTAATGGAGCCACAAAGGATTACTCAAAGCCCATCTCTTCTGAGCAGTGAGAAGACCCAAAGTGGCTAATATCCTGGAACCCTCAAGAGAGAGGCATTCCTTCCTTGGGAAATTAACCACAACTTGGGGTTCCCTTCCTGTATGTATTCTCCAGCACAGGAAGTTACAGCAAGAGACATAGGTAGGGTTATAGTTTAACAATATAGGCTGGTAACTTTTAAGTGAAACAAGCTAGATGACATTCTATTAGGCAATTAAGTGATCCACCAACAAAAGCTTGATCTTAGCAAACACTCTCTTCTTACTGCATTTTCCCAGTATCTTTACATATCAATCAGCAATTTATCTGTCTTTGAACCAGCAGCCTTGCTGTGTTACAACTCTTTATCTTACAACAGAGACTCACTAGTCTGGGGAAAATTTCCTGGTTTTTGTAAGGCCAATATTTGAAACTGCAAGGCTTTGGAAAACCAGGCCCTACAAAGTACATATGCTTTATACATCCTCTATAGCATGCAGTAGGGCCCACACACATGACCTCATTTAACATTAATCATCTACCTCCAAATATCATCACATTCTGAAGTACTGGGGGATAGAACCTCAATATGTGAATATCGGGGAGACACAATGAAGTTTATAACAACATTCTTATTCCCATCATCCAGACTTATGTTCTGTTAATGTTCTGGAATATTTTCATTCATAAATCTCTGTCCCTATTTATACACATATGCATACATATTGATTTCTTTATGCATACATTATAAAATAATTCTAAAAAGACTATATGGATAACTTGTCTTTCAAAGTAGAATATTATGTAAATGTAAGTCTTGAAGGTCACTGTCTTACAATGCCAGCCCCCCCTCAACTTTCTTCTATAAAGTTTAATGTGCATTCTTTCAATTATGTTAAGTATTTTACAAATGTATTTAAGTCTCCAGAAATTCTTTATAGGAAATTTTATGAATATTTTAGAAATTTTTAAATTCCTTTTCAAGGGCATAGCCAGACCCAGAGCTGCCATGATCAATGTCTGTTTGTGGATCCCTGGAATCTGCTTTCAAGAAGTATGTGCATGCATATGTCTGTGTGTGTGTGTATCTGTGTGTGCACATGCATGCATGTGGTGTGTATGTGGGGTGGGGGATGGGGAGTGTGTATAGAAGGTTGTAAAAAGCCTAAATCAGCTTTACTAGGCTTAAGGAAAAACTTTACGGATGAACTTTTCATCTTAGTTTAGCTTTTCAGGTCAGGAGCATAAAGATGCAGATTTTTACACTATTTACATGAATTTTATATTTATCCATGATAATTAACATTGACTTTATATGTGCGGGGCCATTTCAAAAATCAAAATTATCTGAATATATTTATTTTAAGTATCACTTTAAAATCAGTTTATGTGTCAGCTACCTCAGGAATTTTATCTCATGATCTTCCTGTGATGGAGCCTAATCTTTTTTGCACATTTTCAGATGATATTTGAGGAAAACAATTTTTAAGTCACGATTAATTTATTTTTATTTCCCTGGAGAAAAATTTTTAACAGATACAGAATATTTTAATCTACTAACCTGCAAAATTTAAATAAATAAATGTGCACATACGTACCTACTTAAATCTCAGACAATTAAACTTCATTTCAGTTTTCAACAAAGCTACTCAGAAATTAGCCAACATAAAGTAAGCATTGGTTCATATACGAAAACTTCATTTTACCACTTATTTAGACATCAGTGTGTGGGCTGAACTATGTGTATTTATTCATAAATATATGTTTACTTCTTTCAGTATACAAACATAGTTCACCATTTAAATATTGTTCAAATTTGAGAATAAAATATAGACTCCTTCATTTTTAAAAAATCTTTATCTACAAAACACTTTTTAATTGCCCGTAGGCTCAGAGACCATGTCATCAAATTAAGCAGCAATTTCCTAGTTCAGTTTCATATATCTTTGTATATTTTGTAGTAATAGTTCTTTCTATTCCTACAAAAGATAATATCTTCTTACTGAATTACTCTTGCTTCATGTGTTATTTTTACCCAACCCTCTTTTCTACTAATTCTCCAATTTTTATCAGCAGTTTTATTAATGGTAACTTTCTCTTATCACAAGCAAGCAACAAGATTGACGTATGGCTTTTCCTAAATACTGTCATTGTGTGATTGGTTACCTATGTACCTCATAAACATTTAAGTTTAAAAAGATTTCAATGACTATTTCTTCATTTATTTTTGAATGATTCATTAGCACAATTTTAGCTTCTGAGATTATAGTACAAATTTATTTTCTGTACTTAATTTCTTTATAACCTAAATACCAATATATCATTACTGTTCATATACACACCTACACCAAAGTAACCCCATCTATATGAAATATATAAGCCAGATATGTGTGTGTGTATGTAAGTTGTATCTATGCTGCATGTTTGCTTACTAATTAAAATGTGAGCTTAAAATTGTGGTGCAGTTTTACACTCAGGAGACCGGTTCTCTATCTACATAAATGGAAAATATTTAACCCAAACAGCAGTTCCTTTACCATAGCAGGCATTCTTAATTTTCATGAATTCAAATATTATTTCTCAAAGCACTAGAACAAGTTTTGATTACTCTCTGACTGTGGTATGATGATGGCCCAGGCGTGGATGTTTCAGTTTATAAAAAAAATCATATATCTATAAACATCTTAAATCAACAATATTTACTTCTTAAAAATTATATAAATGGTCCATATAGTAAAACCATTGCAAATGCTATCCTTATGCTACACGTAAATGTTGGGTTTTTTTCTGAACTACCTAACTGCAATTAATTGTGAAAGGTAAGTTTCATACGCATTAGTGATAATTAATCATTTTAATCTATAATATACAATTGCAGCTTTTTTTCATTTAACTGCTATATTAATCTCAACAGACTACCACAACAAAATACCATAGTCTGGGTGTCTTCAGCAACAGAAGACAGGGCTAGAAGTCCAAGATAAAGCTGCCTAAGGATTGGTTTCTCCTCAGGCCTTTCTCTTTGACCTGTAGATGGTCTTCTCTCTGTGTCCTCTTATGGCCTTTTCTCTGTGTGTGCCCATTCCTGGTATTTTTTTCTCTTCTTATAAGGACACAAGTTCAATCAGAACTCACCCTTATGACCTCATTTAATTTTAATTATGTCTTTAAAAGACCTATCTCTAAATACAGTCTCATTAGAGGCTAGGGCTTAAACCCATGAATTTGGTGGGGAATGGGGCATAATTACAGTCCATAACAACTCCTCTTCCTGCTTATGCAAATTGCTGAGCTGACTCATCTTTTTAATGACTTGGGCTATAGGAATCCAGATAATAACAGCAAAATGCTTGCATTCATCAAAAGTGAAATGAAGGAGTATTTATAGAGATAAGGCCAAGAGTTTAAGTCCTAAAAGAATTCACTACTGTTAACAGTAGGCTTTGACACTCAGTCTTTTAAGCATGTTAATTTTTTGTAGACAAACTGAAAGTATAGCCACATTTTCAAGGACAGACTCATGTTCATCAAGCTTATTAGACTGATGTACAATACAAGAAAGTCTATTGATTAATTTTCAATAAAAAACATAATAATTCCCCAAGCTAGAATACTCATATTAGTACTATATAAAGACAAAGACATATTCCTGACATGGTTTGAGGAACATCAATTATTTCTATCGTATTTGAAAGTTTTGGGGGTTTTCTTGCAAAAATTCAACATATGCAGATAAACAGTATTCTAAACGTGATTTCTTGGAGACAAAAATAGTCAACCATATCTCTATGATTGCCTTTTTCACATGGCTCTTGCTTTGGGAATAAGTTTCTTCTTGATTTATAGAGATTAAATAGGTAAATTCACATGAAGGAAAAATATAATTTAAAAGGCCTTGGTAAAATATCTTTCTGATAGAGAACACTATAAGCCCTGTCTGTATTTAGACCGTGTGAGATTAGGAAATATCTGGGAAAGTTTGGCGCAAGATGTTAGTTTTGCCAGAATCATTAAAAGTAGCAAATGGGACAAGATAGTGATTTTTGTCTCTCCATCTCCTTGGAAGCCTTGGGTATCTAAAAAAAACACATATAACATCAAGGTATCTGTAGGGAGGTTTATTTTTTTGGTATTTCAATGTGTCAAATACTATTGTTCTATATACACTGACAATATTGAATTTTACCTAAGCTCTGTGCTTCTAGAAAAGGTGATGGTTAAGAAATCTCCCCACCCTTCTTACTGCAAAAAAATTCTTTCCCATTAAGTAGTCTTGGCACTCTTATCAAAATTTAATTGCTCAGATATGCATGGATTTATTGCTAGACTATCAATTTTATTTCATTGATCTATATGTTTACCCTATGTGAGTACCAAATTGTTTTGATTACTGTAGCTTTGTAGTAAATTTTGAGATTGGGTGGTGTCGGTAGTCTAACACTGGTGTTTTATTTAGTTTATTCCCCAAGACTTTTTTTTTACTATTTTGGATTTCCTCCATTTCCATATGAACTTTAGGATTAACTTCTTAATTTCTTCAAAAAAGGTTAACAGAGATTATGATAGAAATTTCATTGAACCTATAGATTAATTAGGGAAATATTATCATCTTAACAATATTGTCTCTAATCCATGAAAATGGGATATATTTTTCCACTCATTTAGGTCTTCTTTAACATCTTTAAATTATTTTAGTAGTTTTCAGTTTAAAAGTGTTGCACTCCTTTGTTAAATTTATTTCTAAGTATTGTAATCTTTTTGATGCTATTGCAAATTGAAAAGTTTCCTTACTTTAATTTTCATATTGTTAATTGTTAGTGTAAAAATACAACGGCATTTTGTCCTGCAACAAATTTGCTAAACTCACATATTAGCTCTAACAGTTTTGTTTTTGTTTATGGATCCCTTATAATTTTCTATATATGAGATTGTGTCATCTTCAAATAGAAAAAAAATCTAGTTCTTCCTTTCTGATCTGAATGTCTTTTAGCTCCAAATAGTAGGGTGAAAGCTCTCAGTATTTCAAAATTATCTTATGTTTTTCTGCAGATGCCCTTTAGTGGTTAAGGAAGTTCCTTTTTATTCCAAGTTTAAGTATCTTTATCATTAAAGGATATTGGATTTTGTTATATGTTTTTTTGCATCTTTTCAGATAATAGCATGCATTTTGTTCTTTATTGTATTAATATAATGTATTACATTGATTGATTTTCATATGTTTAACTGACATTGTTTTCATGGAGTAAATCCCACTTAATCATGGTATTTAATCCTTTATATACATTGCTAGATTTGTTTTACTAGTATCTTGTTGAAAATTTTGAGAATTTTTGCATCTATAGTCAGGGATACTGGTCTATAATTTTCTTCTCTTTGAAGTCTTTAATTTTTGTATTAGGTTATGAACGACCTTATAAAATTAGTTAAGAAGTGTTTTCTACTCTTCCTTTTTTTTTTTTTTTTTGTCTTTTTTCGTGTCCAGCAACGGATCGCAACCCTCAGTGTCGCTCCCGCACCGGACCGGGACCGGCAACGGGATCGCAACCCTTGGTGTTGCGCCCGCACCTCGCTCAGCCAGTGAGCGGGAACCGGTCTGTATGTGGGATCTGAACCCTCAGCGGGAGCGCCGCCGCGCTCCCAAGCAGCGCACTGTAGCAGTGCGCCACCGGGCCGGCCCATACTCTTCCATTTTCTTAAAGAGTTCGTGAAGGATAAGTGTTAATTCTTCTTTAAATATTTGGCAGAATTCACCACTAAAGCCTTCTGGTCCTTGGCCTTTCTTTGTGAATACTTTCTGATTGCTAAGTCAACCTCCTTATTTGTTACAGGTCTTTTTGATTTATCTATTTCTTGTAGAGTTAGCTACAGTAGTTTGTCTTTCTAGGAATTTGTGCATTTCCTTTAAGTTAACTAATTTGTTAGAATACAATTGAAGAGTCTCTTTTTATAATCTTGAATTATTCCTGTAAGGTCAGTAGTAATGTTTCTTCTTTCGTTTTTAATTTAGTAATTTCAGTTGTCTCTCTTTTGTTCTTGTTGTTAGTCTAGCTAGATATTAGTCAATTGTGTTGATATTTTCAAAAGACCAACTTCGTTTTTATTGATGTTTCTCTGTTGATTTCTATTCTCTATTCAATGTGTTTTCACTCTAACCTTTATCGCTTCTTTCTTCTGGGTGCTTTATGTTTAGTTTGGTCTTCTGGTTCTCATTTCTTACAGTGGAACATTAGGTTATTGATTTAAGATCTTATTTAAATGCAGACATTTACAGAAATAAATTTCCTTCTGAGAACTGCTTTTGCTGCATCCCGTAAGTTTTGATATATTGAGATTTCATTTTCCTACATCTAAAAATATTTTCTAATATCCCTTGTGATTTGTTCTTTGACTCATTGATTGTTTGAGTGTGTTGTTCAATCTCCACATATTTGTGAATTTCTCAAATATCTCTCTGGTTTTTATTTTCATACCATTAAGGTTTGAGAAAACACTTAATATAATTTTAATCCTTTTTAATGTATTGGGATTTTGTTTTGTTATTTTCTTACAAATTACAGCTTTATACATTGAATGCCATTAACAAAGTTTTATAATCATCGCTTTATTCAGTCATAATCAGACAGGAGGGAAAAAAGAGTTACCAAAAAAAAAAAAAAAAAAACTTATTTACACTGTCTTTTATATTTACTGGAGTTCTTTCATTCTACGTATGGCTTCAGGTTACTGTCCTTTTTTTCAGCCAAACTTATTTACACTGTCTTTTATATTTACTGGAGTTCTTTCATTCTACGTATGGCTTCAGGTTACTGTCCTTTTTTTCAGCCTGAGGTCTGACTTTAGTATTTCTAATATGGAAGGTTGGCTAATGACTAATTCTGTCAGTGTTTTATTTATGTCTTAATTTCTTCTCCTCCTCCTGTCCCCCCCTCCTTCTTTTTGGTGACTGAACATTAAGGGTCTTCATTTTTGAAAGATCATTTTGCTGGATATAAAATTCTTGGTTGATTTTAAGCTTGAATATGGCTTTTGTCTGCCTCCTGGACTTCGTAATTTCTGCTGAGAAATCAACTATTAATCTTATTGATAATCCCATATATGAGATGAGTCACTTCTCTTTTGCTGCTTTCAGGATGCTCTTTATCTTTGCTTTCTACATTTTGATTAAGAAGCATTTTGGTGTGAATCTCTTTTAGTTTAACCTACTTAAAATTCAATGAGATTTTTGGATTTGTCAACTTTTTTTAAAAAAAATCAAATTTAAGAAGTTTTCAGCCATTAATATAAAAATATTCTTTCTAGCCCTTTCTCTTTTTTCTGTTCTCCCATATTTGCATTGTGAGCATGTTGATATATCTGATTACTTCCCACAGGTCTCTAATGCTCTTCTAATTGTTTTTTTCCTCTCTGTTTCTTAGACTGGGTAAACTCAATTGAATCTACCTTCAAATTTGTGTAATCTTTCTTCTTCCTGGTAAAATGTGTTGTTGACAGCCCCTCTATTAAACAGTTTTAATTATATTTTTTCAACTCCAGAATTTCTATTTTTTTTCTTTTTATAATGTCTATCTTATTATTGATATTTTGTAGTTGATGAGATGGCATTCCCATACTTTTCTTTACATCTTTAAACATGGTTTTATTTAGTTCTAGAACATATTTTTTAAAGTTAATTTAAATTGTATGTCTAGGCAGTTCAACATAGACCTTCCCCAAGGATAATTTCTATTGATTACGTTTTTCATGTGCAAATAGCCATGCTTTCTTGTTTATATGTATGCTTCATATATATATATTTAAACTGGGCATTTTGAATTATGTAATGTGACACTCTGGAAATCAGTTTTTCCTCCTTCACCAGAATTGGTTGTTGTTACTGTCTGTGGTTGTTTTTGTTGTTATTCTATTTTTTCCCCTTGACTTTCCCAGACTAATTCTCTAAGTTCTGTGTTCTTTGCTATGTGTGGCTAGTAATGTCTCTGCTCAGTTAACTCATTAGTCTGCTAATTATCAGACAGATACTTTCTTAATAAGTCATCCAGCCTTTGCTGAAAGACTATGCATTTTGCTGCATGGCTTTGACACTCTAGCTGGCAGTTGACAACTCTGCCTTAGCTTTCACTTGCTGTCTCTTCAGAGCTTCAAGGTTGGTCAGGGGTAAGGACTTAGGGCGTTCTCTAGTTTTTCCTGAACATGTACAAAGCCCTATGCATGTGTGTGTCCTGCTAGATTCCCAGGAATATATGAGCTTTTCAAAATCCCTATGGACATCTCATTCCCCAGATTTACCTTTAAGCTTTTTAGTTAACTCATTGTTAGCTCCAATTAGTATCCACTGCCTCAGGCATCTTGAAATAAAATAATTATCTCCAGGAAAAGGTTTTTCACATTGGGTGAGCTCCACTCAGTTAAAAAAAGAAAAAAATATCATTTGTCACCACAAATTCTTCATTAAAAAATTTTAAAACATAAAAAAGAAAGACATCCTTGCAAGTAGTGTCTTGCAGGGAACCATCAGACAGGTCAATTAATAATTACTTGCTAGACTGATGGCATTGAGGATCCCCAACCCTTTATTCTCTTTCTGATGGCTGCTAAGGTGCTAAATTCACCATGTTTGGGGCCTATTGCTTTTCAAGGATACTGCAGAGCTAGAGAGATGGGTAAGCATAGGGAAAGTTAGATCACCACAAACCACACTGTTCATAATGAGATTCAACCTTTTTTCTTGAATAAACAAACATCAATTTCTTGCAAGCCTTTTGTCTATATCCAGAGATCTGGAAAAGTTGACTGATTATTTTTGCCAGCTTTCTCCTTGCATTTATAGAAACAGAAAATTGGTAGTTCCCTAATCTGCTATTTTTGCTGCATCACCCCATCTTGCCACTTTTTCATGACATTCACTTACGTTCCCAACAAGTTATCCCCTGATTAAAAATATTTTCAGCAAAAAGGGGAGCCTAATACAGTGCTTCTCTTCTTACCCAATGTGGAGATTTGGCTGTCAAAGCTCTTTTGATCAATTTTCAGTTCCAAGCATTTTAGACCATCAAGTAAATAAATCATTGTCACCAAAATATTACCAAGTCTATTCTCCTTCATTTCTTTTTTTTTTTTTTTTCCTTTTTGTCTTTTTTCGTGACCGGCAACAGATCGCAACCCTCAGTGTCTCGCCCGTACCAGACCGGGACCGGCAACAGGATCGCAACCCTCGGTGTTGCGCCCGCTCCTTGCTCAGCCAGTGAGTGGCTGGTCTGTATGTGGGATCCGAACCCTCGGCGGGAGCGCTGCCGCGCTCCCAAGCAGCGCACTGTAGCAGTGCGCCACCGGGCCGGCCCTCCTTCATTTCTTAAGATTATAGAAATTCAGTTATTTCCATTATAGCAGCTAGTATTTAGTTTGAAGGCAATGACTTGGAGTGTGAAGCCTGTACTTCTGCTTGGTTGAATGACAATTGCCAATTTTATTTACTATATGGAAGACTCAGTTTCTAGTCTTCCAGATGTTGTGAAACAAGGACATCATGGTTATACCTTATATTTGTTGTTGCTTAGATAGAATAAAATCATCTTTACTAACCATACCAGCCATGTATAAACACAGAACTCATTTAAAATTAGTTATTATTGTTGTATTTATTAAAATATTTCACTTTTTCTACATCTTATTTCCTCACTTAATCTCTTTTATGGCTCAATTTTCCCCTCTAGCTAAGTATTTGAAAAAGAAAACTATTTTTAAAAATGTATCTCTTTATAACTTAGTCTTCTTTCTATTCTAGAGATTAGTCATTTAAATAGTGTGAATGGAGAGTAACATTACTATGCAAAGAGTAAGACAGCCTGTTACCTTTGTCATAAACTCCACCTATGTTTGATGTGGTATGCACAAAGACACGAAGAAAAAATATAGTGAGTTGTTTTTCAATCTCATTTTCTCACTTAGAACCATTAAGGGAAGTAAAGAGTTATATTCTGTATCAGAAAGGGTTGCATTTATATTCTTTCATTTCTAAAATAGGTTTCTCTCTTTGAAATGGAAAGAGTTTCCTAACTTAAAGTAGGTAATTACACACTCCATTAAACAAGTAATTAACAGATTACAATTTGAAAAAAAAAGAAAAACTTGAAAATGAGCAATTTGGATTCAAAATGTGAAGAGTAGTGTTATAATTAGCATAATACCTTTAGAAATAGATTAACAAGTAAACAATAAAAATGAAAAAAGAAACAATCTGTTTTCTCCATGCAAATCATACACCACAAATAGCATTTCATGAGTCAAACATCAGCATGGTTTTAAGAAAGCTTGATCTGAGAGCTATTGTTATATTACTCTAAAATTCAAAAAGATAAGACTTTGATGTATAAGATGTTTGTTATCCTATGAGATGGACTCTTCAGAATCAATGTTCTAAATTGTCTGTCAACAATAATTCCCTGAGGCAAGTAGCCAATGAATTACCAAGCTCAACATGGTAATTCAAACTGGTAATTTGAAATTGCAAAAAAATCAGGCTCAGTGTTGTGTACCTGTGGTTCATTTCTACTGCAAGGTTAAAAATGTGCATAAGGAATTCAAAGAAAACATGTCTGTATTATCCTACCTTCCAAGAATAAGAATTCATTTTGAACTGGGAAGAATGGATCACTCTTCTTGCTCATCTACTGTTTAAGAAAGAAGAAGAAAAAAAAAAGACTAAGTGACTGAAGTCACCAAAAACAGCAGCTTCCAATAATAGCAGTAAAATTAAAGTCCAAGTAATAACTAGCCTTGCCATGAGACTTTTTTTTTTTTTTTTCAATGCAAAATTAGGAGCTAAACTCCCTATTCAGGTCATTGCAGTAAGAAAAAAGTAGAGAGTTTTTCAGCCTGAGTCTTCTAATGAAACTACCCCTAGGATCTTTCCCACCTCCAGGACAATACTAAGAGGAGCAGGGTGTATGTCAAGGCTGAAACCTGTGCTCCTGGCTAAGATCTGATAATAATCTCTTTTCTGAAATTTGTGCTGGCCCTGTGAGTGAAAAATAATTCATTTGATGTATTTTGAAAAAAAAATTCTATGTTCATCCACTGTTTTGCTAGAATCCATGTGTTTTCATTCCATATGGAAAATAAACAAAATGGAACACTCTAAAAAAAAAAAAGTCTTCCCACAATCTTACTAAAAACAGACATTCAGTAAATTCAAATCTGCCAGCATGATGATGTTACAGAGGATGTCAAACAGCTATTGCCTTTTGAGTCATTTCTACATGACGGTGAAGAGACACTATTGTTGTATGCTACTACTGCATTTTGCCCTCAGTGTTAGTTCTCTAAGTGGAAAAATACTGATTTGGATTAAAATATCAATTGCTTTCTAAATAAGAATTAAATTCGGATCAGAGTAATGGAGTTAAGAAAGATTTTCAAGTTTGACAATTACTTTCGTAACTATACTTTTATCTTTTGCTAATTACTTTATCAATTTATTTTGTGATCCTGTGTTACTTCTTAACCAGTGTTTATATCAACATGTATATAGTGTTCTTTTTTTTTACAGAAATGTTTGCTTCATATATATACCCATAAATGTCTATAACTTATGCTGGTGCAGACTTTAGCTGTTACGGTACATCCCTCGTTAGTTTTGATAATAAAGGAATTGCATGAAACAGTCTTATCAACCTGAGTGATTAATATTTGGGATGTCACTCTGGCTTGTTTTTTCAAAGTAGATATGCAGAGTGTGGTCAATAGTAGGGCACATTTCAACCTGAGTTTTCTGCCAGTGAAGAATGACTTTTTTGGTAAATTACATTGTATTTCTTAAAAACAGATAATGCATCATCATGAATGTCTTCTATGTGGCAAATCCAAGATTTGTTCATAAGAAATTATTGCTTAAGTGCTATGTTTCATGCCCTAAGCATTGTATTTGAAATTGAAAACAGAATAATAAATATACTAGACCTTTAGCTCTTGGGCATAATTCAAAAATGGCAACTACTTTTCCAAAGATCAAGAATATTTTAGAAGTATATTAATTTTACAGAATAATTCCAGGTGAAAACAGAAAATGGTTAAATTTCCCAAAAGGTCGTAGAGAGTTTCCTGTTTTCTCATTTCAAACATTAATTTTAACAATCACATGTCTGTCAGTTATCCTTAACATGAAAAACTATCCAGTATCTCGCCTTCACATCTCATAATATTTAAGCAAATACTTAGGCTCTGAGGATAGTGTTAACTTCTAAGTATGATCTGGGGCTGATTTTGACAGAGACTAGTGGCCCAGGTTTCTTTATGGCACAGAGTATGCCAAGTTCACACAGTCGTCAGTACTGGTGGATTACTAGTGGGCAGGGATTTTTATGACACATCAAACCATTTTCAAACATCTCTATCCAGACTTATGTATTTACAAAATGCATAGAAAGACATTCTGGAAGTTTTGTGTCTGTATCTGTCCTTCATATACAAGTGCTATTTTTTGCTAATATCTACAGCCCTTATGACTATTAGATTTTATATGACAACCTGACTAGACTATGGTGTTCAATTGTTGGTCAAACACTGGTCTAGGTGTTGCTGTGAAGGTGTTTTGTAGTGTGATTAACATCTACAGTCAGCAGACGTCAAGGAAAAGAGATTGCCTTCAATAACACTGGAGGCAGCGCGGAGCCTCATCTAATTAGTTGAAGGCCTTCAGAGCAAAAACAGAGATTTCCCAGCGAAGGACTTCTGCCTAAAGACTGTGAGATAAAAATCCTGTTTTGAGTTCCTGCTGAACTGCCCTATAAATTTCAGACTGAAGACGGCACCACTACTCTCGCCTGAGTTTCCAGCCTGCTTACCAGCTCCTGCAATCATATAAGCCAATTCCTTTAAAGAAATTTGTTAATACAGATGTACGTATATCCTATTAGTTCTGTTTCTCTGGAGAATCCTGAGTCACACAGAGTTGTTTTCATGTAGAATTCTTCTTTAACTGAAGTCAGAGACAACTGATAAACCAGGTCCAGAATGCAGATGTGGACCATGTGGCAACACTAATATTAATTTTATGTGAAACAATTCTTCCTAAATGATTGGATTCAGCTGAATCTAATTAGAAACATCCCAATAGATATTTGTTTTTAGTTGTTCACTGGAGTATTCATCAGCACCAGAAGTAAAAGAAACCTTTACATTATTCGTATTTAAAAAAATGTTAAGTATACTTTATGAATGTTCAATACTATGCAAAATTCTGAGGATACAGATGTGCAAGATAATCCAAAATATAGGGTATTTTAGTCCTAATGAGAGAAATAGATGGTGGAAAGATGAGAAGACTGTTTGGAATAATGTCCAGGCAGAGGAAATAATATGTGCTGAGATGATTTGAAGAAAGTGAGATAATGAACTTGACAATCATGGAAATAAATGTATGTTGAGAATATGTGGTGCTGAGGGACTGAGGGGACAGTAGACAACAGTTAAAATTTCTGAGCCTTATTTTTCTCATATGCAATTTTTTTTTCAGGAAAGAAAATGCTGTTTTTATAGAAATCAAATGAGTTTAGACCGGTTCCCGCTCACTGGCTGAGCGAGGCGCGGGGGCAACAACGAGGGTTGAGATCCCGTTGCCGGTCCCCGGTCCAGTACGGGGGCGACACTGAGGGTTGTGATCCATTGCCAGACACGGAAAAAGACAAAAAGGAAAAAAAAAAAAAAAGAAATCAAATGAGTTTAGACCGGTTCCCGCTCACTGGCTGAGCGAGGCGCGGGGGCAACAACGAGGGTTGAGATCCCGTTGCCGGTCCCCGGTCCAGTACGGGGGCGACACTGAGGGTTGTGATCCATTGCCAGACACGGAAAAAGACAAAAAGGAAAAAAAAAAAAAAGAAATCAAATGAGTTTATTTGTAAAATGACTAATATATACTATTCAATCCAAAATATGGTTGCTTTTATTATTAGCAGTGTTGATCTTATAAAGCATGGTCTGGCAGATATATAACACCAGGCACACAGTGATTATTCACTACATGCCCCTCCCTCTTTAACTTTGTGTCACTTTGATCAACTACTATTTAAGCTGTCATATGTCAAGCACTTATCACCATGTCTAGTGCATCATAAAGGCCTGAATGTTGATAGTTTGCTTTAAAAATGGACACATAAATCTGTATCTTTTCAACCACCAATTATTTTAAACACCTCTTTTGCTAATGTTCAAATTTCTCAGTGAAGAGACGTTAGCATAACGCTATTACTTCTAATCAGTTTTCTGATGTAAATAAAACAAAATCCAGGAGTAGAAAAACCCTGTGGAAGTATATAAACACTGGTTTGGGAATTAGAAGATCTGTGTTTTAGAGGTGTCTATAATACTAATCATTGCACTATTTTTAAAAAGCACTTATATTTTTGATTTGCAATTTTACTGTTCTAAAATCAGCAACTTGAATTAAATGATTTATGAGGTCCTTTCTGGCTTGAATATTTCAAAATCATGAACATTTACATTCTGTGGGTCATATGCAGGAAAATCACACCAAAAGGAATTATAGCAGATACTGCTAAATCCCTGATATTCAAGCAAAGGACATGGTGGAGCATAATCAATTTTGGATTATAGTAGCAACAAAAAGAAACAAATCTTTTATCAGATTTGGGGGCATATAGGTGCTTGGATGTCTGAATGTCCTAAACTAGAAAACCAAAATCATTTCTCTTTCTTTGTCCTTATAAGGTATGCTTCTTAAAAACCAGAGCACTACGGTAGAGTCTGCAGAGCCAGCAATCTGTCCTTGGGACAAATGTTAGAGATATGAGATTTTGCCTGAAAGTCTATCTAGAAAAAATGAGGTGAAATAATCTTGAATGCCCAAGGTCACTATCTTCCCATAATCAATAATCAGATAATTCTAGATACTGTCACAAGTAGAGATTGAACAGCTGGTTCTATAGATATTTCTTTTTTTTACAAACATTGATAATACAGTTTATTTGCATTTTTCACTTCACAGTGCTTCTCTGGGTAGGGCTTTCTTCCCAAGGGAAGTAGTTGATTTATTCAGCTGTTGTCTTTTTGTTCAAGGACCAAATCATGGCTCACAGTGCCAAGAAGTGACTGTGCTCCCAAGTGTCACTTTTATAGTCACAGGCTGTCCTGACATTTGATGCCAAGTGTGATGTGTAGGTTGGTTGTGTAGGTTGACTAATGAAATCTATCCAGTAACCAAATGTGACAACAGTCACTTGTCTTACTCTCAAATCCTTGGGACAATTGTTTCCAAGAACTGGAATATTTCTAAATTTCTAAGGAAATTTTACCAGGTTTTGTAATTCAGATTTTTTTTTCTTTTCAGAAAATAGACAACTGTACCCCCAAATGGCATGAGAATAATAAAATTTGTTTTGAAACACAGTATTACGTATGTTTTTCTCATTAATTGCAACAGATACGTGACACTAGCTGAAATACTAATTATTTCTTGGCAGAATTTTATCTATAATAAAAACTCTAATTGACAAATGAGAATTAAAGATTCATGTGATTTAAAATCTGATCCAGAATATGAATTTTTCTCACAAAAGATTCTGTTTGTCCAAAGACAAACTTTTCAGTAAACTTGTATAAATTTAGTTATACAAATGCTTTATCTACTTGCTAGATATGAGTATACTAAATTTTTCACAATGAATACTAAGTCTTATCTTTAAGTGGATTAAAAGTCAAGAAAGATTTACCCTTCTATCTCCTATGAAGATTTTTTAATTTAAGGTAGTAGTGCTTAATATTAAGTCATTTACATACCACCTCAATGTTTTTTTACCATATTTGTTTACCAGTTATACTATTATTTACTTAATGTTTTATAGTGCTTCTCTTTTTTGCCAAATAAATGCTCTAATGTGTATGTTTTTATCACCCTTAAAATAATTAATACCATTATACCAAAACATTATTAAATGGTAAAAATTTTAAAAATCAACGAAATAATGTAGCTATTAATTTTATCAACATAATAATTGCATTCTTAAAAATTAATTCTTCAAGAAGAAGAATTAAAATGTTCATTATTGTCCAATAATCAAGTCTTGGAGCCTCAAAACCAAGTTAAACATAAATATGAAGCTTAATTTCATAGAACAATCTGATTCCTTTTTATATCAACCAATTCTTAGACTCTCAACTGAAATGTGTACTTATTTGGAAACTTGAAAAATTATTTAGTTGCTGTTTGTGATAAGTTCTTGTATTGAGAATTCATTATTAATCAAGAAAAGATAAATGATTTTGAATAACAAACTTTTGTTCTAAGAAATCATCCGAGATGTTCTCCAAATTCTGTTTTCCTTCTGAGTGTGTCAAGTTTATGTGGTAATGTTTGCAATAATAGGCGACAAAAGTATTTCTTAGCAATACAAAAGTGGAGTCCAATTTGGGAAATTATATGTGAAGACTCTACTTTTGTTATCCTTCAATGTCATTTTTGTAATATTCAAAATACTTTTTCAATAAATACTTCAAATGATTTCTTAAATAAGTCATTCAGACACATAAAATAATCTAACATACCATGATCAAGGCTTGATGGCTGATGCTCCAATTTTGCCATTAATGAGTTCACTCTGTCTTGCATGTGGACTACTGATAGAAATGGATTTCGTAAGGATAAATTAAGGCTGTCTAATTGTGCCAATAGCTCTGCAAAATATTCTAATATGCAAAGGCAGTCCCTAGTGGTGCATACAACATTACATATCAAAAGTTTTAAACATAAAATGAAAGTCGTTCTTTTGCCTCAACTGGAAGAGAGAAATCTTTCAGAATAAAAGAGAACATTTCATTATGAAACAATACATATTGTAATTTCTCATTTCTAAACAAATATTAGAAAACACTTCAAGCTTTCAGTGGCCTCCCTTACTATGATCAATATGTTTTTACAGTTTTACATAGACCTCTTCAGTCTTCCTGCATGTCTAGGGTGATATGAGGTGGAGGATAGTGGATGTAGGATATGGGACATTACTTCCTGTGGTACAGTTTGACTGTGTGGAACAAGTCCTTGTCTTATACCTACTATGACTTTAGTGTCCTTTGTGTTTATCCCAATAAATCACTTCCAAACTATGTCATGAGCTTATTAAATTGTAAAATCTCTACTCCAGTTGTACTAGTTGGCAAAGACTGGCAGAACAAAAGTTCTCCGTGGTCTCAGTATTTAGCTCCTATGAAGATACTTCAAAAAGTTCATAGAGATATTCATACCATCTTTTAATTCTGAATTTCAACAAAATTTTTGAAGTACCCTTGTATATAGCAGACATCAAACACTAACATTACAACATCTGGGGGTTAATTAACTTACAGTAAATAGAATAAATTTTATTATTTTCATGATAATATTTACTGCCTTAAGTTTTTGGTTGTATTTGTAACTTTACTTTTTGTTTGTAGATTATACTATTGTTCATGTAAAAAAATTATAAGAAATGATTAGAACTTACAGATGAATATAGAAAATTTGCTAGATACAAGTTTAAGAGAAAAAAATTGTGGTATTTATATATACAAGTAACACACATGTAGAAAGCAAGACAGTAAAATAGTTACCACATAAATTAACATTAAAAAAATCAAATACATAAGTAATAAGTTTTAAAAAATGGTGAAACTATTACATAGGAAACTGCAGAGCTCTACAATCAAAAGTACTGGGAGAAATTAAAGAAAAGACAAATAATCAGAGGGATAGATCATGTTTATGTATTTTTAGTCTCAATATTTTAAAGTTGTCTGTTCTGTATCAATGGCTTACAGATCAAGTGCAATCTCAAAAAAAATTTCAGCAGATTTTATTTTACTTTTTTTTTTTTTTTTTGGAATTTGACAAACTGATTACATAAGTTACATGGAAATGCAATGTGCTAATACAACCAAAGCACTGTTGATGAAAACAAGTGGCAAGACTTGTTCTATCAGATATCAAGATGTATTATAAAGCAATACTAATAGAAAAGTATGGAATTTGCACAAGGATAAGCAAATGGACATATGGAAGAAATTTGAAAGCCTAGAATTGGAATCATATTTAGAAGGACATCTAAGAGAAAGGACCACTGAACAGAGAAATGAGGAAAGAACCATCTTTTTAATAGATGGTTCTTGTTCAAATGGATTCTATTTGTGACCCTGGAGTAGGGAAAGATTTATTATATGGGACACACACACACACTAACTGCAGCAGATTGAATTATGTCTGCCCAAAACTCACTGAAGCTTGAATTGTGTCCCCTGAGCTTTATGTATTAGAAACTTGGCCCCCACTGTGCATGTTAAGAGGGTGGGAAATCCTATTATGGTGATTGAAAGGTGGAGCCTTTTTTTTCTTTATAAAATACCCAGTTGCATGTATTTTGTTATAAGCAACAGAAATGAGCTAATACACTAACGATTAAGGAAAGATTGATAAACTGGACAATATTAACATTAAAACATCTGTTAATCAAGACATCATGAGAAGAGAGAAAAGGTAACTCAGAGAGTGAAAGTATTTTAAACACATATAATGAACAAAGAATACATAACTAGACTTAAAAAAATATATCTACAAATCAATAAGGAAAAGAAAGACAACCCAATAGAAAAATAGGCAAAATATTTCATCAGGAAGTTCACAAAAGACAATACCCAAATGACTAAAGGAACATATTTTTAAAAACTCAACCTCATTGGTGATTAAAGAAAGGCAAATTAAGTATCACTACACACTTATCAGAACAGCTAAAATTTAAAAAGACGACATTACCAGGGTTTGCTGAAAATGTGGAGAAATAGGCATCCTCTTTCACTGTTGGTAAGAATGTAAATTGGTCCAACTACTTTGGAAAAATACTCAGAAGTATCTCTTAAATCTGACCTATTGCATATGGTATAATCCAGCAATGTCACTCCTAGGTATATCCAGGAGAAAAATGTGTATATGTTCACCAAAAAAGTGTAGATGAATATTGATAACATCAATATTTATAATAATCCTAAACAGGAAAAACACAAATGTTCATCAAGCAGTAGAACAGAGAAATAAATGTGTTATAATCACACAAGGAAATGTAATAAAGAAATGGAAACTTACAATCAATTCTTTTATTTGACAGAAGCATCTTAACAGTTCCCATGCTTATATTGTCCTTGCTTATTATTTAAACCTTTTTAGCAGCAGATTTGATAAGTTTGTTTACAATTACTTAGGAAACTATAAGCTTTGCAAGTAAATAAAACAAGATAAATGTGTATTCTAAAGCTTTAGGATTTTTATCTAATTAGAGTGCTAACAAGTTTCTAAAATGCTTGAACATCTTTCTTTTGTTCTTTGGAAGTGTCACAGTGGTGCTATATTAGTCTGTTTCTGTTGCTCACAACAAAATACTTGGAACTGAGTACTTTACAAAAAAATGAAATTTATTGCTTACAGTTTCAGAGGCTGGGAAGTCCAAAGTCCAGGAAACATATCTAGTGAGGGTCATCTTTGGTGGTGGCTTTTCAGCAATGCAGGGTTTTATATGGCAGAAAATGGCAAAGCAAAGAGAAAGAGAGAAACTCATGTTCTCTCCTTTTAAAGTCCTCAGAACCATGCCCATGAACTAGGGTGTGGTTCTTACAATCTAAACACCTCTTCAAGGCCCCATCTTTGAATTATCACAATAGGATTCCCCACCCTCAACAATTATAGTGAGGATTAAGTTTTAATGTCTTTGGTGGCTCATTTAATCCACTGCAGGTGATAAGGTCAGATAGTATCATATCAGAATTTGTGTGTGTGTGTATGTGTGTGCGTGTGCGTGCGCACGTGTGATATCAGAATTTGGGACCATCTCTACACCTAAAGGAATCAGTTTGTTCTTATTTACAGTTTCACAAAAATTTTAATTTCAAATATTTCTTCATAATATTTTTAATATGTGCTTTACAGCTTCTCTTTTTAAAATACCAACAGAAAATTAAGATTATTAATTAACATGTCTCTCTGAAGATATTCACAGATTTTATCACAAACTTAACAATATTAATAATAGTTGTAGTAATAGATACAATTTAATGTGTATACTATATGCCTGATACTATTTTGAGTAATCATATTGAATTTTTGAGCCCTCATATCATATTTAAATAACTCTCAGTTTCATGCATTAACATTCCTTTTTTTAAACCACTGATCCAAAAAAGGTTCAATAGAGAAAAAATCAAACCAAAAACATAAACATAAAAATAGATATTTGTTACATACATATTTTATTTTGTTGAATATATTTGTTGTGTGTCTTTGTGTGTATGTATACATATGTATTGCTATGATTTGAATATTTGTATTCCCCTCAATATTCATATGTTGAAATCTAATCCCTGAGATGACAATATTAAGAGGTGGGACCTCTAGGAGGTGATTAGGTCATGAGAGCTGAGCCCTCGTGAATGGGATTAGTGCCCTTATAAAAGTTGCCCAGAGGGAGTTTGTCTCTTCCACAATATGAGGATGTAATGCAAAGATGCCTTGTATGAACCAGAAGGCAACCCTCACCAGACACCAAATTTGCTGGCACCTTGACCTTGGACTTTTCAGCCTCCAGAACTGTGAGAAATGAAGTAAATTTGGGTCTCTTATAAGCAACCCAGTTCATGGTATTTTGTTATAGTAATCCAAACAGACTAAGACATACGTGTGTATACGTGTGTACGTGTGTGTGTATCTTAAAAACAGTGCACATACTTATCTTATTTATACACATTTGGTAAGCTTAATATTAACTTCCTGAAGTGGAATTTCAATACCTTGATGAAACGACTGAAATGACATACATGTCAGTTCAATGTATGAAAACCCATGCCTCTAATTTATATTATCCTATGATTTATATGTAAAACCATAATGGTAAACTTTCAGTTTTGAAGGGTCATAGCTTTCGTGGGTTTTCTGAACACCACATCTGTAACTCACCTGGTCATTGGAAGGCAGATTGCCATGCCTCCATCTACTTGAGCCACATCTTAAAGCAGCAAAATATTAATTAAATTATATGCTCATCGAGTTGGTTATATTTTTCTAATGTGCATTAAAATAAATACCCAAATATTAGAATAACTACATATCTGCTAGGTTTAACCTTTCATAAAATGTACAAGTTACCTGTAAAATTCTTCTAATAATTTTTGGTGCTCTTTTTGAGCTGATAGGATATAACAATTTCACTTGATTTATCCATAGCACTTAGTATGTCAACAGTGCCTTTGGTCAGTGTGAATGGCTGTCACTGTTAATACCTATGAGAATGAAAAAAGAGCAGAGGTGGGGGTGAAATTGGAGGAGAAGAAACTACAGAAAAGTCTACACTTACATTTCAGGAAGGCTCTTAAAAAAAATCCCCAAATAAGAATATATGAATATTGCAGCTGTTAGCCTCCCAGAACTAAGGACTGCAGTAAAAGATTGTAGCAAATTAAGATTTTATTGTCTCCTCTCTGACTTTCTAACATGACACGGAGGCTAGCATGTTCTGGGCACCATTCCCAGAAATATTGCGTTCTCTCCCAAAATCCACAGATGCTCTTCTGGGAACGAGGTGGTGGCACTGGCAACGCAAGTGAGCTGACAGTGTGCGACCATTCCTGGAAGCACCATTTTCTGGAGATGAGACTTTCAAGAAAAAAAGCACCCAAGATTAATTCTGTTCTGTTCTTCAGATAGTCTCTACATTTTTAAAACTCACAGGTTAATATTATTTGGAAGCTCGCTTGGAGAAATCACTGATACATTTTTTGAAACTGGAGACATGATGGCTTCAACTATCAAAAAGGAGTTTCTGAGGCATCACACAAAGAAAAATTGCAGTCACTTAACAACCACCAACAGATCCATTCATTACACTTTGCAGGAGAATACCACACTAAAAAATGCTTACTTCAAAAATAAAAATTACTGACAATACAGAGAAAACAGTCTGTTATTATCATAATAATTGCATTTTATAATGATTTTATCTTAGACTCATAGGCCGGTAATTTTTAAAAGTGACCTTAGTAATCATTGACCAATTTTTTCATTTTATAGGTCCTTAGAGATTAAGTGACTTACTCAAAATAAGCCAGCTGTGACACAAATGGAACTCTCCTGAATTCAAGGGCAATATTTTACTTTTATCAATTTCCAAAGAATTTTGAATTTATTATCTCATCTTAGAAGTCTAGCAAATCTTGGGAGGTATCACTAACCTCATTTTCAAATAAAGAAACGAAAGCCCAAACAATTTAAACAAATTCCTTTACCAGATATACTTAGCAGGCTTACAAAATTTAAAACCACAATATAACATATCACTATAAATAGAATATATTTACTCTTAAAGCAAGAAATTACATATCCTAACAGTTTTCTACTTTATATTTTTGTCAAATTACACCAAGGGAAGCTCTCCTTATTAGATACAAGTAGTTACTTTTCTATTTTAAATACACAAAATACTCAATTGTAGTTCCTCTGGAACCAAATTAATTGAACAACTGCTGAATCAGTTGACATACAATAGCAAAGAATAAAGTTTTCTGATTCATTAAGTTTTCCCCTTTAGATGCATAGAAAATAAGTGCACTATTTTACAATACAAAAAAATCAATCAAGTGCTCTCTGATGCTTCGTATTAGTGGGATAATCTGTGATACAAGGAATGTAATACATCACCACATTATGATTCAGATGGTACTTGAGGCTCTAGTGTAATTTTTATTTAAATGTAACCCTCTCCTACTTTATATTAGAATAACAAAAATAGGGGCTACACTCTTGTGTCTTTGAATGTGTGGTTCTCAGCACAGAACCTGGTATATATTAGGTTTTCAGCAAATGTTTTGTGCAAATGAATGGTTCCGGACATATAATCATTAAAATGAATAAATAAAAAAAAAGAACCATTGCAGTTCAGTTATTAGGTCAGAATCAGACCCAAGAAGCAAAGAAAATATATATAAATAGTAATCTCAGGGGCTGGCCTAGGTCAGTTGGTTAAGCATAGTTTTATAACACCAAGGTCAAGGGTTCTTATCCCCATCTCAGCCAGCTACCAAAATAAATAAACAAACAAACAAATAAATAAATAAATAGTAATCTTAGTCTGATATCGCATCTTGAATTTCTTTGCCAAGTTGGTCATTCAGTGTTTCAAATCAAATTGTTGAGCACTTTTATGGTGTTATGACCTGTCTTTAGCCTCACAGTTTTTTTCTCTTTTTTATTTCTTCTTTATCAAGTATATTCATTAAAGATCACACTACAAAGTGATGAAATAATAATTACCCAAGTTTATTGTTTTTTCCCTATATTTGTCTGAATACTGTTAAGGGCCAATTCTTTAGGCAATTTTCTAGGACTTGTTCATTTTCTATTTCAGCATTTGTTTTGTTTTTCTCCAACACTAACAGCATGTTTATTAAAAATGGAAAGAGACTAAGATATTCACAAATCAATCATTTTATTTTGCCAGGAGTAAAAAATGTAAAGACACAAAATGGTATTGCCTACATCACTTATACCTAGCACAGTGGCTTCTGATTGATAGACAATCTAGAAAACAAAGCAAACACATATTAGAAATATTCCTACAGCTTCAATCGCTTTACTTAGGACAGATATGTTTGTGTATTACTTGGATGGTGCGTTAAGGCTTGACAGGGCACTTATTCTATCTACTGATCTGTCATGCTACTAAATTTTATCATGGAGTAATGCCAGTAAAAAAAATCTCCTTTCTTCTCATGATTACATTTGGCAGACTATTGTTCTGTGCATTTGCAGGTAGCAGTCACTCAAATATAATGATCTAAACAGATTCCAAATATTGATTTCTTGGCAAAGATTCTCCTACTGCCCCAGAAAAAAAGTATGAAAAGCCATTATAAACTGTATTCTCTCTGTAGTGTGTGTGTGTGTGTGTGTGTGTGTGTGTGTGTGTGTGTTTTGGTTCAGCATATTGGTCATTTTATTTTTTCAGAGAAATTGACACAAGCCTGCTTGATCAAATTAATTTGCCCACATCAACCATAACTTTTTTAAATTAATAAAAGAAGTTAATACAACCAGCCAAAGAAAAATGAAGGAACATAGACGAACAAGAGGGGCAAATTATTTTACCATTTTCTACAATATAAGTAACAACAACTGCTTGTGAAAGAAAGAGGTTTAGTCAATCTTTAGAAAGCAAGCCAGAAAAATGTCTGGAATGACATGTTAAAAGGAATGGCAGGACTGGAAATAAAATAGGGAAAAAATCTGCATTCCTTAATTTTTCAATTATCCATTCAACTAATAGTATTACATACCTACTTTGTATCAAATATTCTTCTAGGAACATCAGTGAATAAAACACATAAATTACTTATTCTGATCTTACATGCAAGTAGACAAAGATAGAAATAGACAAATTAATAAATACATGCATTCCTTGTCAGATGGAAAGACTATGGAGAATTTAAAAAGTAGGTAAATGGAAAGGGGAATATCAGGGGGAGAGTCTAGACAGAAGGAACACCAAGTACAAATGTTCTGAAATGGAAAGACATCTGGTAGGTGGGAGAAAAAACACGGAATATAATGGTAGAGGGTTAGAGTTGTTATAGATAAAGTCAGAGAGGTGCATATTGTTTAGGTTGTTTTTTTTATTGTGGAAAAATATATATAAGATAAAATTTATCATCTAAACCATTTTTAAGTGCATAGTACAGTGGCATTAAATACATTCACAGTGTTGTGCAACCACTACCACAGTCCATCTCCAGAACTTTTTCATTGTCCCAAACTAAAACTATGTGTACACTAAATAACTCTTTATTTCTTCAATGCCCAGCCCCTGGTAACCACTGTTCCACTTTTTGTCTATTAATTTGACTATTCTTGGTACCTCATATAAGTGAAATCATACAATAGTTGTCCATTTGTAACTGGCTTCTTTCACTAGAAATAATGTCTTCAAAGTTCATCCATGGTGTAGCATGTGTCAGACTTTCATTAATTTTTGAGGCTGAATAATATTTCATTGTACATGTGTGCCACATTTTGTTTATCTATTCATCCATCAGTGGACATTTGAGTTGTTTCCACCTTTTGGCTATTCTGAATAATGCTGCTATGAACATGGATGTACAAATATCTGCTCAGATCCTGCCTTCCATTATTTTGTGGATATACCCAGAAGTATAACTGATTAATCATATGGTATTTCTATGTTTCAATATTTGAGAAGCCACCATACTGTTTTCTATAGCAGCTATTCTGTTGTACATTCTCTCTAGCAGAGCACACGTGTTCCAACTTCTTCTCATCCTTGTCAACACTTGATGTTTTCTGTTTTCTTGTTAGTAGCCACCCTATTAGGTGTCGAGTGGTATCTCATTGTGATTTGTATTTCTGTTTCCTTAATAACTACTGATTTGGTGTATCTTTTTATGTGCTATTGGTCATTTGCACATCTTCTCGGAGAAATGTCTGTTCAGGTCCTTTGCTCATTGTTTTTAAATCAAGTGGTTTCTTCTTTTTATTGTTGTTAAGTTGTAGGTATTCTGTATATATTCTGGATTTAGATTCTATATCAGATACACAATTTGCAAGTATTTTCTACCAATCTGTGGGTTACTCTTATATTTTGTTGATAGTGTTCTTTGGTACACAGAAACTTTTAATTTTGATCAAGTCCAATTTATTTTTTTTCTTTTGTTGCTTAGTGCTTTTGGTGTCTTATCCAAGAAGACATTAACAAATCTAATGTTATGAATCTCTTTCTCTGTGTTTTTGTTTTTGTTTTGTTTGTTTGTTTTAAGAGTTTTATAAGTTTAGCTCTTACATTTAGATTTCTGGTCCATTTTGAGTTAATTTTTCTATACGAAATAAAGTAAGGGTTCAACTTCATTCTTATGCAGGTGGATATCCAGTTTCTCAATACCTTGAAGACTGCCTTTTCCTCATTACATGGTATTGGCACCATTCTGAAAATCATTTGACCATATTTATGAGGGTTTATTTCTGACTCTTAATTCTATTCCATTTTTCTATATATCTGTCTTTACGCCAGTGCCATGATGTTTTATTACCATAGCTTTGTGATTAATTTTGAAATTTGGATGTATGAGACATCTAACTTTGTTCTTTTTTAAGACTGGTTTTGCTATTTGGGGTCCCTTGAGATTCCACATGAATTTTAGGATGATTTTTTCTATTTCTGGAAAAATGTGGGGATTTTGATAGGAATATTTCTCAAACTGTAGATCACTTTGTTTAGTTAAGTTTGGTTAGAAAGTTAATTTTATGTGTCATCTTGACTGCCATGGGGTACCCAAATATTTGCTCAAACAGTATTCTGGGTGTGTCTTTGAGGGTGTTTCTGGATGTAATTAACAATTGAATCAGTAGACTAAGCAAGGAAGATTTCCCTCCCTAATGTGGGTAGGCCTCATCCAGTCAGCTGAAGGCCTGAAGAGAACAAAAAGGCTGAGTAAGAGGAAGCTCCTCCTGCCTGACTGTCTTTGAGCTGGGACATTGGTTTGTCCCTGCCTTCAGACTCAAACTGAAACATGGACAGTCTCGTGTGCCAGGACTGCTGACTACAGATCTTGGAACTTGTTAACCTTCATTATCATGTGAGCCAATTGCTTATAATAAATTTCTACCTATCTACTTACCTACCTATCATCTATCTGATCTCATTGTTTCTGTTTCTCTGGAAAATTACAACTAATACAGACATCTTAACAATATTAAGTCTTCCAATCTATGAACATGAGATGTCTTTCCATTTGTTTGTGTTTCTTAAATTTTCTTCAGCAATATTTTGCAGTTTTTAGGGTTCAAGTTTTTCATCTCCTTAGCTAAGTTTATCAACAAGACATTTATTCTTTTTGATGCTATTAAATGAAATTATCTTTAATTTGCTCTTGGGATTGTTCTTTTTTTTTTTTTTTGGTTTTGGTTTTTGGTGGCTGGCGGGTTCAGAGATCAAACCCTGGACCTTTGTATTGTCAGCACCACACTCTAAGTAACTGAACTAACCAGCCAGCCTTATTCATTATTAATGTGTAGAAATGCAATTGATTTTGTATCTTGAGTTTGTATCCTGTAACATTGCCGAATTCTTTCATTAGTTATAACAGATTTTTTTTTTGTGGAATCTTGAGGGTTTTCTATAATTAGATGATTATGTCATCTATGCACGGAGAAAATTTAACTTTTTCTTTTCTGTTTTAGATGCCTTTTATTTATTTTTCTTGCCTAATTGCTCTTGTTAGAACTTCCAATAGTAGGTTGAAGAGAAGGGGTGAAAGTGTGCATCCTTTTCTTGTTTCTGATCTTAGAGGAAAAGTCTACAGTCTTTCACCATTGAACATGATGTTCACTGTGGTTCATATATGGCTTTTTTACGTTAAGACGGTTTCCTTCTCTTTCTAGCTTGTAGGGTATTGAATTTTGTCAAATGATTTCTCTGCATCATTTGAGATGATCATGCTGTTTTTCTTTCATTTTGTTAATGTAGTGTCTTATATTGATTGGTTTGCATATGTTAAAACATTCTTGCATTCCGGGAATAAATCCCACTCAGTCAGGGTTTATGCTGCTTTTAATATGCTGCTGAGTTTAGATTGGTAGCATTTTATCAAGGAATTTTGCATCAATATTCACAAGGAATATTGATCTGTAATTTTCTTTTCCTGTAGTGCCTTTGTCTGCCTTCGATACTGGGGTAATGTCAGTCTCATGGAATGAGTTAAAAAGTATTCACTTGTCTTTAATTTTCTGGAAGAATTCAAGAAAAATTGATGTTAATTTTTCTTCAGGTGTTTGGTAAAATTCATCAATGAACCACACAGTCCAGAGCTTTTTTATTGTTGGGAGGTTTTTATCACCAATTCAGTCTCTTAACTAGCTATAGGTCTATTCAGACTTCCCACTTCTTTATGATTTAGTCTTGATAAATTTGTGTTTTTAGAAATTTTACAGTCTCATCTAGGTCATACAGTATACTACTGTTTATAGTACTCTCTTACAGTCCTGTTTATTTCTGTAAATTTGAAAGTAATGTCCTAACTTTCATCTGATTTTCGTAATTTGAATCTCCTCTCTTTTTCCTTAGCAATCTAGCTAAAGGTTTGTCAATTTTATCTTTTTAAAGAGCCAACGAGTGGTTTTGTTGATTTTCTTAATTGTTTTTCTAGTCTCTATTTTATTTATCTCTGCTTTAATCTTTGTTATTTTCTTCCTTTTTCAGGCTGTTGGCTTAGTTTATTCTTTTTTCTAATCAGGGTTTTTCTAAAAGGCTATCATATGGACTTTGGCTTTAATTCTGAATGAAATGCAAAGTCCTCAGGAAGTTTTGAAAGTGAAATGACATAATCAGACATATTGTCAAATGATGACTTTTATTTGTGCTGGAGGTAGATGAGAATGATGCAGGGGTGGAACCATAGTACCATTAGAATCCAATACAGGAAGAACAGTCATGGTGTCCTGAATAGGAATTGTAGTGGTGCACGTAGTTCTGGAATTTGTGAAAAATTTTGAAAGCTGAGGAACAAGGTTTGTTGGTACATCTGACATGGGCACGAGGGAAAGAAGAGATGTCAAGGATATGGCTCCAAGATTTTTGACCTAAGCCACTGAATAGAGTTGTCGTAGTAGGATGAGGAAGAAGCAGATTGAGGGTTTTGGAAGGAATCAGCAATTAGCTTTTAGGCACGTTAGGTTGTGACCTATACCAGACATCATGTGGAGACATGGGGTAGGTATCGGGGTATATGAGTCTGGGATTCAGAATTGATATTGATATACATTTGAGATTTACCAGACCAGTACTTATAACAATGCTTTGGGGCATAGTTATCTAGAAGTTAGGGTTTCTAGGAAGAAAAGATATCAAAACATTAATCCCTAAGGCACTCTAAGATTTACAGTTCTGGGAGATCAAAGGAAATCAGAAAAGAGACTGAGAAGCAACTGCCAGCTGCCAGTGAGGTAGGAAAGGAATAAAGAGATAATGATATGCCGGAGGCAAAATGAAGAAAAAAAGAAGTATTTTGGGAATGGGAGAATGAACAATTATAAAGCCTACTGCCAATTATTTAAAAGAAAACCTGAAAATCAGCCAAAATATTTAGCTTCAGGAAAGTCATGCCCTGGTATAAGGACTGTTTTTGTTTGTTTGTTTGAGGCATATGAGAAAAAAATCTCACTGATGTAATTGGAGACAGTATAGGAGAGAAAGAATTGGAAGTGCATATACACGTCTTTTAGAAACTGGGTTGGAGCTGTATGTGAGGTCAAGAGAAAGAAGGTTTTATTTAAAATCGGGAAAATTCAGCAAGATTTTTGCCAGACAGAAATGATCAAATAGAGGAGGGAAATGTTAACAAATCTGGATCGATGTTTGAGGAGCAGTGATGGTGGCTGTGATCTAGTGCTCACGTGGATGGGTTGCCTCTTCAGAGGAGGACACGGTGCTCACTCACAGTAGCAGAGTCAAAGCGTTCAGTAGCTTTCACAGCATATTGTATTGAACCTGGGAAATTTCCAGAGGTTTGAGTAGAAAGTAGAGATTTGAAGTGTCCATTAGCACAGTGGGGGAGTGTGGAGACCAAACCAATGTAATAGAATGGCTAGATAGAATTAACATCGAAACACAAAATGAGACTGGTCTGTAAAGTAAAAATTTTTTGTGACCATGTTACACAGCGTGGGGGCAGACCTGAAGTAGTGGAGAGTTAGCATAAGCAGCTTTATAAATTCCAAGTGAATATGATGAAATAAGATAAAGGAAATGTGATTAATTACAATGATGCACCATAGGATTTATGTTGAGTGAGAAAGGGAGTTAGAGCATGATTATATTAATGTCTGATTGCTGCTATAACAAATTACTACAAAAGTAGTAGCTTAAGACAACACAAATCTACTATGTTACAAGTTCTGGAGGCCAGAAGTCTAATTTGGATTTTACTGGGCTAAAATCAAAGGGTTGGAAGAGTTGGGTTCCTTTCTGGGAGGCTCCAGGGCAGAAACCATTTGCTTACAATTTTCAGCTTATAGACTCTATCCACATTCCTTAGCTCTTGGCCCCTTTCCTCTATATTCAAAGCCATCAATAGAGGTACAGTCTTTCTCACATCTTATAACTCTGAGCCTTTTTTCTGCCTTCCTCCTTGGCTTCTAAGAATGTTGTGTTTACATTAGGCCCACGAAGATAATCCAAAATAATCTCTCAGTTTTGGTGGCTGAGAAGCCCAATATCAAGGTGTCAGCATATGGCGAGGGCCTTCTTACTGCATGGTCCCATGTGGGACGAGCAAAGAGAGAGCAAGAGAGAGGCAGAAGGGGGCCAAACCCATCCTTTTATAAGGAACCCACTCCCATGATAACAAACTCACTCTTTGACAACAAGATTAATCCATTCATGAGGGTGGTACCCTATGACCCAAACATCTCCCATTAGCTTCCACCTCCCCATATCACTGCATTGACAAGCAAGTTCCCAACAAGTGAAGTTTGGGGGACACATTCAAACTATAGCAATGGGTGATGAGACAGAGACAGAGAGAGAGAGAGAGAGAGAGAGAGAGAAAGAGAGAGAGAACGTGCCAGTTTTGGATAGCAATCAGAATAAGGGTCCTTAGTAGGTGCAGGATGTGATGCAATCAGCTTTGCTCCTTGGAATATACAACTTGTCGGTCTTTATGTAATAGAAAGAAGTATCAGTGTATGAAGATGATGCAGTCCATTGTAAGATGGCAGAGGAGTACTGAGCATGAGCAAAAGCACAATTTGAGGGCACTGCACGCTACACCAACAGGTAGCCAGGATTTGACTCTTCCTCAGCCTACACCTGTGCTCACATTTTGGATCCCCAGTGATAAGCTGATAAGGAAGAAAAAGCATGAGCTTATTTCATAAATTATTAGTTTACATCAGGAATACAGGCTGAAAAGAGATGGCATCTCCTCTGTGGACTACCCACGCATGACCTTGAGAAGCACTGGTGAGAAAAATCCTAGCAATGGTGCAGAGCTTCAGTTATTACACATGGTCTTCTGTTTCATGTGAACAGACAAGCGGTCTGAGTTTAGAAAATATGCAAACTCAAGGGAAGTGTCAAAAGGTTGGGCAAACCATCAGAGGCATGCAATGACAAAAAATGAAAGATCGTGGACAAAGAGATCTGGAGTAGAGACGTGTGGGTGGACTTATGGGAGAGGGCCAAAAGTGTGAAGCTCTTTGTATCTCATGTTAATGCCCATCAGAGAGCAACAGCCTAATATATGAAATGATTTTGCTGTTTCCATTAGCCAGTGTCTGTCATCAGCCATCTCAGTATAGGCACAGCAGATATGTTAGTAGCCACGGAGGCAGGGAGAGAGGCTATGAAGTCTTATCAAGTCTGATGTTGCTACTGCCACCACCAAAAGTATGATCTGTCATCAACTGAAACTAATACTGAGTCCCCAGTATGTTCTCATCCTTCAGTGAAAACAAACACAAGCACTTTGTGTCAAGTTGGCTACATTGGATCTCCTCTACTCTAGAAGGCCAGCAATTTCCTTTGAAAGGAATAGACACATATTCTATATGTTGGCTTGCTTTTCCTGCATGCAGGACCCAAGTTAGTACCACTACTGAATAATTCACAGAACATGTGATCCATGACCTTGGGTTCCCACATATTAACATGTGGAACCGAGAACCCCTCCCCCTGTCCATACCAAAAGAGGTGTGGACATGAGATGATGATATAACTGCACCATCCAGATGTTTCTGGCCTGACAGAGCATTGAGTGGACTATTGAAGGCACAGCTGAAGCACCAGCTTAGGAGTAATTTACAAGGAAAAGGTACCATTCTTCAAGAGACTGTATACCATTTAAGTCAAAGATTTTTAAATAGTGCCTTGACCCCAGAAGGTAGAATACCTAGGTCTGGAAACCAAGTCGAGAAAGCAAGAGTAATCATGCTTACTTTATTCCTGGTGACTCATTTGGAAAATCCATTCTTCCTATCTCTACTCTAGGCTTAACATGTTTAGAGGTTGTGGTTCCCAGCGGAATAAATAAAGATTTCCACTAGTGAGTAAATCAAGAGTTCCTTTGAACTATAAGCTGCAGCTATTTTGGACTCCTTCAGTCAAGGAACCAGAAGGCAAGAAGAGGAGTCACTATCTTGGCAGGGAAGATGATCCTGATTGTCCAGAGCTGGTAGTCTGCTGCTGCACAATGTGGGTAGCAAGGAGTATGTTTGCTACACATGTGATGCATTTGACATTTATTCATAGTTCCTCCCCAAACTTTAATAGACAATGACACTGTCTGATTAAAGCATAGTGATCAGGGATGAGGGTATGATCAAGTCACCAGGTAAGCCACTAAGATCAGCACAGTGGCTAGCTGAATGAGGGTGAAGAAAATCTATAATGCACAGTAAAGTGGGCGTACAATAAGTATCAGTTTTGACATTGAGACCAGCTGCAGTGAAGAGAGCTGTAGTTCTTCCTATTAACCTTCCTTTCTAAGGTTGCCCCCAAAAGCAAAGCCCATGAGAATCCTGGAGGAGAAGATGTTTCCGGTATTTATACAATAGTTGATTTGAGTGATGCAAGTGTGGACTACTGTAGATGCTGTAATGTACCATCCATATACCCCTTCAAGAATAAAAAAAAAAAAATCCTTTAGCTCCTGAGAGTGTTACCGGCAGAGAGCATTCAGCTATCAATCATTTTTGGAATATGTTCAGCAATAGAGAGTCACCTTATCAAAAGTTATTCTCCTGCCTAAAGCAGCCCACATCCAATGACTCTACCCCCAAATTGGCACAACTCTGAAGGTCCATCTCATCTTCAGAACTGCCTACAGAGTCATCCAAGTTTTCCCTTGAGAACTTATCACAGTTTAACTATTTTCTCTGTAGTCCTATTTTCTTCACTTTCTTTCTACAGATGTTAATCTCAAGAGCACTCCTTAACAAATCTCCTGTACACTAAACTATATTTCAGAGTCTTTAACTTTGAAGCCCAAACTATAACACGATGGGTCAAAGAATGGCTCTTGAAATTGATATTGTGCATGAGAAATTTACTGTTAATGACTAGGTCTAGGGTAAGATGATGGGAGTGGGTGGCTAAGGTGGCCTGTGGACCAATGGAAGAGAGGCAGCCAGAAAACTGAGAGGCCAGAATAATAGAAGGAACATTTTCATAGATAATTTTAAATTACCAGACATTTGACAGAGGTAATGCTGGATGAAGTGTCTGTTTGCCAGGCACCAAAATTTTCAAGGAATTAAGAGACAGAGGAGGGTTACCTGGAAACTTTGACATGTGAATGACCACAACAAAAAATATAATTGTTGTAATAGTCTAATGGCATGAGTAGAGATGAGGGTGGAACAATGACCTGGAAGCGGCTATAAGAGATGACAGGAGAGAAACATGCTACCACTTGAGAGAAACTTCAGGGAAATCCATGTTTCATTTAGAAGAAAAAAGGAACATTCAGTAACGAAGTTCAGGATATGGGGGGGTGGTTTGCTTCAAGGCTACCTCCTTACCTAAATCGCTTGTACTGGTAACTTTATGTCATGATATGTTGTAGCTATAATCAGAGACACAAAAGTCAACTGCAAGAGAATAATATTACACAAGATAGACCAAACAAAATTTATTATACTGTTTATCCAGTGAGAATTTGAACCATACAACAACCACGTGAATGACGGGCCTTAATCTGTTTACATTTAAAATTAACATTCAGCAAAGCTGGAACTCTTATTAAATATAAGAGCATCAGAAGGAAAAAGCACGTTTCTGCCCTTTTCAGAAATTGTTAGATTTTCAACCAATTATTTTATATTTTTATACTATTTAAAAATTAGACAAAATTTCAAATACTTATTACCATTTTATGAAATGAACAATGACAGAGAGTTTATTGTCCTACTATTTTGCTATGATTAATGTCTTCATACTTCCATGACTCTATTTCCAATTCTTGCTTATCCTTGTTATACCATAATAGGCCACTCATTATCAACATGTTCAGAATAAAACTCCTATTTCCATTAACTCTTCTTTTCATGGAACCTGCTATTTCTAACAGTAAGATCACATTTCCTAACCTCATTTCCAGTTAGGTGTGACCACATGACTGCATCCTGTCTGATGAGATGTAGGTGAAAGGAATGTATACCTCTTCCAGGTTTGGCCCATTGAAAAACTCCCACCCAATCTTTAACTCTCTCCTTGTCTAACTCTGTGAGCCAGATTCAGAGAATCTATCAGACATCTCTAAAATCCTAAAAGATGAAGTAGCCACAAAATGGAAAGAATCTGGATCCTTGAATTATAACATTTATAGGGTCATCAACAAAATGTCAGCAGTGTTTTGTTATATGAGAAATAAACTTCATTAGCATTAACCACTAAGATTTTTGAGGTTTTTATTTTTAAACCGTTAGCCTTCCCTGACTATATATTTTTATACTAACATTCCTATCTCTGTGATGACACCATAACATCCCAGATACACAAAGACCAAAAATGGAAGCAGATGCAATAAACACTCCCAGTCAGCTTTTCCTTCCCAATCACCCAGTCTCATTAATTTCCTACCTGATACTGTTGATTCTACTGCTACAATATTTTCCTTCCTTGTCTGCATATCTCTAGCAATGAGTATTTAGGCATATCAATATATATTCCCCAAAATATAGACAGAAATTGTCTTTGTCAGCATTATTCCATGTTACAATCCAACATTCATTTTCTTCATCAAACTACTCAAATTTTCCATCATCTTGTTGACTCTTTGAGATGGTTATAATATTCCCTCCACTGGGAATTTCTTTTTGAATCTATAAAACAGAGCTAGCTAGCTAGATAAATAGTTATAAACCATACTTAAAAATAAATGGCTAGTTCTGGTCAAGATGGTGGAATAGACAGTCCCAGCATCACTCTCACAAATCAACAAATTTACAACTATAAAAATGTAACATCAGGCAAGCTAGGCTTCTGGAGCTCAGGGGAAGAAGAGAGACTTATGGAGTTCATGAAGGTGGAAGAAACCATGGTAAGAGAAAGAAAAAACTGTTCTGAGCATTTGGGGCCTTGGCCTCTTTAATGCCGGAGCTGCTAAGCACATGGAGCAGGAGCTGGCAGAAGCTGCAGCTGTGCCCTTCAGATGGAGTTACTTGGAGGCAGCAGGGGAGAAGAGGACCCTGGTCGCCCCAAGGACAGCAAGCCCATTAATAGGGTTCCTATGGACCCACATAAGAGCGAGGAGCCAGAACAGCTGAAAAAGGGGAGCCATCAGAGGCCGGTGAGTCGATGCAAGGGACCGGTGCAGGGCCCATACCATGGGAAGTGTTTGGAGAATAGGCAGTGGGGGAGACAGGCCCACCAGGAGAATACTGGGACAGAGGAAGGACAGCCGATCTGCACCACAATCAGTGCAGGACCACTCAGAGGAGACTGGTCAGGAATGCAGAATTACATGGAGTGCCCTTTGATGAAAAAACTCAGGCCCAGATCAGAGTTTCTACACAACCCAGGTGCACCAAGTCTCTGGAGAGCCAGAAGTACCTATAAGGTCGACCATTAAACCCTGAGCTTCACAAAAAGCCTTCCCTAGGGAAACAGTAGCAAAGCAGCAATTTAGCTCAACAACGCAGCTCAAATACTGGTTCCTACAGGAATTTCCCCTTTGTTAGAAGTAAGCAAAGGACAAAAAATTAGTTTCAGCCCAGGCACACCACCAGCGACTCAGGGCCCTCCTGGGAACCCAAGGCATGAAGCCGGGGACTAGATACCCCTCCCACAGCCAGGCACACTGTGCCAGCTCCACAGGGCCTTCCTGGGGACCTGGGCCATGGAGAAGGGGATTGCACCCCCCTTCCATAACTGGGCACACTGCACCAGAGCCTCAGGGCCTGCCCAGGGACATGGAGCTTGGAGAAGGGGACCAGAACCCCTTCCCACAACCATGCACACCTCCAGCACCTTGGGGCTCTGCCCAGGAGCCCAGGGCTGGAGCCAGGGACTGGGCCCCTGCCCGCAACCAGGCACACTGTGCCAGTGCCTCAGGGCCCACCTGGGGACCCAAGGATGGAGCTGGGGACCAGACACTCCCCACAACCAAGCACACCACCAGCACCAAGGAGCATGCCAAAAACATCACCTCCATGTGGGTGGCCCACCACAGCCACCACAAAAACCATGCCTGCTGTGAAAGCAGCTAGACGCCTCAACCACCATGCAGATGGTCTGCTAGCCACTGGAGTGCACTGACACAAGGAGAGTCACCAGCAGAGATAAAGAAAAGAAGAGGATATCTTTCTCCACAAAGCTCATTTCAGAGTGACAGAAGAAGCATCTACTCTATGATAATATTAGGGGACCTGATCACACCTCTCAGAATTGGACAGATCATCTAGGCAACAAATCAACAGAGTAACCATCATTCTTTCAGAGGGAGAGAAGAAATCTAGCGTAATTAGAGGGGGAAGGGGGAGCGGGAGAGGGATGGGGAGAGATTAGACACAGGGCATAAAAAATAATTATGATTTGTAACAATATATATGCTAGTAATATTGACTTTATCAAAATATTTCAATGTTGAACCCCCAAAATATGTATAATCAATTTTGATTCAATAAAAATTTAAATAAATAAATAATGCTTCAATAACAACAACAAAAAAAAGTAAATGGCTAATCAAGTTAGAAAGAATACTTCCAAACTCATTTTAAAAGGCCAGCATTACCCTGAACATTCAATGCCTCAACAGTTTTATCCTAATTGTCTCCAATTAGAAAATGTTCATTAGAAAGAACAATCATGATCAAAGTATCCATATACATGATTTGCCTGGAGCATACTCAGTAGCTTAAAAAATCCCCATATTCTGAACACTACTTTTAGAAATGGCTTATGTGTGTGTTGGCACTGGGGACTAGGGTGTAATTCTCAAAATTCTTCTTCAAACAACATTACAGTTCCATGAAATAGTTTGATATTACAATAGAAATCACACTGTGCACTCTCCACCCAATAAGCTGCCAATGTTTCAGCCTACAAAGTATACTAAGTCCAATGTGATGCTATCATGGCAAAGCCAGAATGGAAGAGTTCTAAACTCATTAACTTATAGAGGGATGGAATTTGTTTTCACTTTGCCAAATCAAAAAGAAGCAAATAAACATGAAGTGTTACTTTTGGGAAAGGTTGACCACTGCTTTGACCTACTTAGGTAATTCAGATATGTTCTTATGCATATGTTCCTGTGGAACTGTGGAAAATATGTTGAACACACTGTAAAAATAAGGGCAAAATTTCAAGAAAGTTAACAATTTTTAGGTATTAGATACAGTCATTACCAATATTCAGAAATATCCTGACAGCTCTCACTACAATTTCCTCTTCTTTTGTTTAAAAAATTCTACTCTAAAGAAATACATTCAGCTGGGTTATAATTAACGTGGCTGTCAAAAGATATTATATGTCATCCTCTGCTTACCATCCTCAGGTAGACAAAGAGTAGCAGAACTATTGTTCTCTGTTTAATCAGGTCAAAGCAATGGCAACTTTAATTAGAGTTATTGTCAAGACACTGCTTAAAGTCTGTAACATTAAAATATGCATATGTTTGTTCTTGCATCTTTATAATAACCTCACTGAGGGAGGGGACATTTTTTGATTTATAAACTGGCAAGCCTCTTTTCGGAATATGTGTCTTAACCACATTTCTTCATGCACGGCAACCAATGACTAGCAGTTGACCTACCAGTTGACTTACCAGTTCTACCAGAGTGTTTAAAGTCTATGAGATTATTTGACTAATTTAATAATACAACAAAACCATTAAGATTTCAAAGAATAAAAGTCATGAGAATCAGAACTAAATATTTGTAAAAAGGATTTTTTTCTACACAATAGTTATTTTTGTGTGTAATATGATAGTTTAAAGAAGAGACACACTTTCTCAAAATGCCAAATAATCAATTATAAAATTATCTCGGCTTATTTCTGAAAGTATAAATGTTGGCAAAACATTTATCATTTAAACTGGCTCAAAACATAAACTCTGGGCCGGCCCGGTGGTGCATTGGATAGTGCGCCGCTTCGGAAGCACGGTGGCGCTCCCGCCCGAGGGTTCAGATCCCACATACAGACCGGTTCCCGCTCACTGGCTGAGCGAAGCGCGGGAGCAACACCGAGGGTTGCAATCCCGTTGCCGGTCTCCGGTCCGGTACCGGGGCAACACTGAGGGTTGCAATCCGTTGCCGGACACGGAAAAAGACAAAAGACAAAAAAAAAAAAAAAAAACATAAACTCTGTTCTAATTTATCTATTTTTTTTTAAGCATGGTTCATGACTTTCAACAAAGTCTAACCATAACAAACACACTTTCTGTGTAATAAATATTCTTTAAATTGAGAAAATCGTAGATAATTCTGAATTACTTTTAGGTAGACTGACCTCTCAAGTTTTTATACATACATTGTCTCTGTACAGTTTTTGCCTTGGGAAAAGATTCAGAGAGAAATAAGAAGCTTATCATAATACAGATAAATCCAGTTCATGAAAATAAGTACAAATTATTTTGTCCATTTTAGCAGATATATTGTTTAAAATATGAAGAATATTTACTTCTACTCTGACTGCTAATTTATTCATTTGAAGTATGCTAATTTTCCATAAAATTATGTTCACCCCTTTAAGAAAGCATTTCTTGTTACATACTGGCTTTCAGGTCATGGCATATGCAGCTTAAGATAATAAGACTAGCAATTACTTTTCTATTTTGACACACTAGTCCAAGAACAATGTGTTGCATTTAATGAAGTAGGCCATTGCTGCCTTTAGGATGTATTCAGGCAGTCCTTGACATAGGTGGTTTAACTGTGCATTATACACGAATAATCAACCAAGAATGACCAGTAGTTTCTGGAAAATATACTTCCCTCTCCTAGCAGCCTTTTTTCCATTATTTCTTCTTCTTATTTCTGCAAGACAATGCCTGGAGTGAACTGTCTCCTCCCTTCCAATGTATACTCTCTCCTGGAACCTCTGGTCTTACCTCTCCATGGGACTTACAGGAAGAGCTCATGATCGAGGGTCTGGGCTGACTGTCAGGGGCAAGAAAAAGCAGGAAAAAGAGGAAACTGTGTCCCCGTTAATTTCCACTGCATCCTTCAGCCCCCCAAGGTCTCGTGCCTCCCAGAAACACCACTCTACCCCCTCCGTACATCTAATTTATGTTGTCTTTATCTTCATAGGTATTAGACAAATCTTTACTAAGCTCCATCTTTTTACTTCAGAATTTGAAATACTAACCCACATCTCATGAAAAATATATCTGGGATAACCTAAAATGAGAGAGAGAGAGAATTGCTCCTACTCTATTTCAACTTTGAGGCAGATCTAATGTCAGTAAGAGACAAAAGATGACAAAAACTGAAGTTAGCCATTTCTTTAGGTTTTCAGTAAGAAAAGAACAATAGCTATCTCCTTCCCTGGTAGAGGTGGAAAGATCACTGTAAAGTGACTACAGGCCTCACTGCTCCTTCTCTACCATTACAAAGCCCCTCATTGTCCTGTTGGCTACTCCCCGTTGTTCAGTCTTTCTGCTCAAGCCTTTCATTGTCTGAGACCTGCCCTTCTATACCCCCTATCCTGTGGAACCTCACCATTGGCACCAAGAATGTTATTCTCCCAACCTGTGAGTGAGGGAAGAGGTGGGAGAAATAGGAAGAGACCTCGATTCATTGAAAATGCATACATCATTCTCCTTGTGCTGAGGTCCTACTGTGCTACATGAATGGTGCTGCACTTCTGGCATTTAAGGGGATAAATACGTTTCTGTGAGCTGGCTTAAGATAGACTATCTTCAAGGCAAAATACATTTTGAATTTCAAACACCTAATGTATCTATAAACTTTTGGAACACTCTATGGTTATAAATCCAGTGTTATTTTTTATACTTCCAAAGGAATATAGCAAAAGGTTTATTGAGTTCCTTTGAAACTCAAACCCTGCTCATTTTCGAGAAAGCTTTTCCTGGTAGTGGAGAATTTGGGAGAGAGAAGCAACAGTGGCATAAACCCATTTAAAATGCTCCTTCTGTTTTGCCCCTTTTCCTGACATGGAATTCTTTCACCTTTCCTTTATGTGATACCCCTTCTTAAGTATAATTCCTAGTCACTGGTGTATATATATTAGGGGGGCAGGTAATTTGTTAAAAAATAATACAAGCAAGCAGGATTTAGAAGCTTAAGTCTTTTGAGCAAGCAGTGCTCCTCACTTTAGCCAGAGCAGCAAAAGGATTCTGCTGTTAAAACTGTGAAAAGCAGCAGCTTAAAGTATTATCTCTCATAATGGAATATATTTCATTTGAACAGAGATCTCAGGGATCAAAGCCACAAAACCAGAGGAATGAAGCTTTGTATCAGGTAACCACATAAGAGGTACTGAGAGACCTGCAGAGAACAACTTCTGCAGGGGGGGCGGGAACAAAATTTGATAATTAATATTCAATGCATTTGCAAAATTGATCAGGGCTCTACACATATGAGACTTATTCATTTATTTTCTCAATAAATATTTACTGAGTATGATATGTCCCTAGTGAACACCACATTGGATATGAGGAATGCAATGGTAAGATTAGGTCCAAGCCTAAAGGAACTTGGAATCTAGGGGAGAAAAATCTGGGATGATAGCATGAGAGGTTGAAGCAGAGGGAGCAATAGGAGGACAGAAAACTGGTAACTAATCCAATTTGTGGGGTGTGTGGGGTGGAAGAGTAGAGAGATGGGTCCTAAAACACTTCATCAAGGAGAGATGTAAGCTGTTTGTCCCAATCAACTTAAAGCAAACCAGAAAAGTTGCCCATTTCACACTGATATTTCACTTCAAAGCCTACTCTATAAATAGTAACTTTCTATTTGAGACAATATATTTCTTTAATAAAAATTGGCTAACACATTTTAAAACCCCTGTGTCATCAGGGAGCTGTCATGTGAACCCTAAGATACATTCAGGAAACAGAAGAAATATCCCATTTGAAAATGACAGTTCAGCTGAAGCACTTCAAGGGCACTAACGCGAGCAGTAGCAAAGGCACGGGTCTAGCTGGAAGATCCTCTTGCCTTGAGCTCTTTGCAGAGAGGTTGGTGACAACAGTTCTCAGCCATAGAAACATTGACTAGAGCGAAAATAGTTTGTTTCTCCAATGTATCTACTATGAACAGCATTCACTTCACTGGCAAGGCAAGTTAAACACGGTGGTTTGGTTCTCAGCAGGACAGCACACAGCTCTCAAAAGCTTTCATTGGCATGTCTTCATTATCAACAAAAGGCTCCAGCAGCTCCAGAAGCTCTTCTTCCCAGAGTAATTTACAAGTTCTTTCTTTTGCTTTTTTATCCTTCCCTAGGCACAGTCACACGTTCAAGTTGCTGCCCACAGCTCATCCACCACTCTATCTCGGTGCACAGCTGAAAGAAAAGGCACGAGGAATATTTTTGACTCTTACTTGTTTGCATTCAATAAGCATCAGGGCGGAATTTGTGCATTACTCCTTTGTGAGAAGAATTTGGCTCCATACAGCTCTTCTTTCTGTGTCCAAAACTGTCTTTGCCCTCCTGCACTCTCGTGGTTTTCTTCCCACACAACGGGGTTCACAGTCTGCTTTATGACCCCACTGTTTGAAACCTCGAGCATACTCCCAATATTTCTTCACTTCATAGATATTTACAAAATGCTAAAGCCTGAGCATTGTGCTTGGTGCTTGAGATTCATTGGGGACAGACTGAATTCTGGGGACATGGATTTTTCAATGAAGGTACCTAGTTTTCCTACTAGTACAGTAGATAAAAACGTATGCCATTCACTAAGACAGAGAACACAAGAGGAGGTGCAGATTTGGGGCAGAAAACAAAAAATTCACATGGACTTCATCACACTTAATTTTATGTGTTTCTATAAGACATATTATGACCTGGATGCTTTCAGCCTCACCTGTCTCTTGCTTCAGCTGACCCTGCAGTGACCAGTTCTGTGTCGGACATGACCACCTTCTTCCAGGCACTCCTCACAGCACCTTCACTGAGGCTTGCACCATGCTCCTCTGTTGACACTGCTTGTTGGGAAAATATAGGAAAATGGTCAGGGCCCCTCAGATGTTCAGAATCTTGCTGAGCATTTGATGTAAATAAGCACGTGTGCTCAGGTGTTCCTTGCTTATCCTTTAGTGTAATTGTGCCTGTGCACCCAGGTGTCCTGGGTTATGGACTTAAGTATAAAGGATGAGTGGCTCTGATCCATGGCACCTCCCACCCCCAGGATGCCACCCCCCGGAGGGGGGGCATGGGGAGGTCACTACTGCAGCTGGAGGCTGCTGCTGCCAGTGCCCCCAGGACCCTCCACAAGGCCACTGCCACTGCCATTACCCGTAAGCTACTGGACCTGTAAGCTGCTGCCACTGAGGAAGCAGAGGACTGAGCTCATGTCATCTACCAGCAGCTCCCAGAATCTTTCCCAATTACCTAACATGGACCTGCATGTGAGGGGTCTGGTGACCCAGTCTGTACAATGGGTTTGAAGGGTCTGAGCGCTAGCTCTGACAATATAAATGGAAACTTAGTACAACTAAAATAATAACAAAAATAATGAAACATTTTGGCTTTAGTTATGATTTGCCTTACTTTACACTGCTGTAGATATTCTTCAGTATTAATATGTGTCAATGTAAAAGTTCCAAAAAGTGGACACCCTATGAGCACAACTTTGAGATGGTGGATAAATGTGTCCCCTTTTATTCCCCCTGCCCCCTTGTCTTAGTCTGTTTTTTTTGCTTATAATAAAATACTTGAAACTGGATGATTTATAAAGAAAATGAAATGTATTCTTACAGTTTCTGAGCCTGGGAAGTCCAAAGTCCATCTGGTGGTGGCAACAGTGACCCAGGGGTCTCACATTGCAAGATGCTGGAAGCAGAGAGAGCAGAGAGTAATGTCATTCACTCTCTTTTTAAAGCCCTCAGAACCATGCCCTTGACCACCATTTCTAATACATTCACGATGGAGTTGTCCTGCAATCTAATCACCTCTTGAAGGCTCCACCTTTCAATTACCATAATAGGATTTCCCACCCTCTTAACAATCACAGTGGGGATGAAATTTCTAATACATAAAACTTGGAGGACATAATTCAAACTTCAGTGAGTATCGGGGGGACATAATTCAATCCACTACTTCTCTCCAATAGGAAGTTATAAGATGCTATTGATAAGGCTTGTGGGGAAACTTTCCCATTGAGAAGAGCCCTCTTTCTCATGTAACAGCCCTAAGCTTAACAATCCTTTCTTGCACTGGCTTTTCCTCCTTGTAGACTTCACTCCACTTGTTCCTCACTTTTGCTTTGTGAAATGATATGTCCTAATATAAAAAAAAAAAAAAATAGCGTATAAGCCCCCTGCCTCTGGCTCTACTTTCCGGGGAACTGAATTCAAAAACAGGCCCTTAGAGTGGAATATTGGATTGGATATTTCATGTTCTAATGTATATTAGGACAATGCTATGAGTGGGGAGGAGATAACACTTGGCATATGGTGGCATCACAATTACTAAAGCTTTCGCCTGAGGTTAATGGGGATAGTAGCTAAAAAGTGAGGTATTAGGATATGTGGTGCTTAAAAGACATGGGATGGGGAAAATTCCACAGAACTTAAGTAGACTAGATTATCTTTATTGCAATGGAAACCTTGTAAGAGGAAAAAGATGAGCAAAGGGCATCTCACTGCCAGTTTAGACAAATTGCAGGAGAGTCCCTTTACAGATTTAGCAGATTTCAGGGAGATTCTCATCACCTACAGCTGCTGACCGTAATCAAAATCAGACCAGTATCTTACTCCAACAGTGTTAGAACTGAAAAAGAGGTGACCTTGAGACTCCAAGTGGCTGAGACAGTAAAGGTGCCCATCATGTGCTGAGAACTGTAAAATTCACAAAACCCTGTGGCTAAGTGAGCACAGTAGTGATCCACGGTGCAATAAAATTATATATTTGGGATTTGTTCAGAACAGGCCTAGAGGGCAAAAATACAATACATGAATGAGTTAAGACAGATAACTTGCTCACTGCTCTATTACACTGATACACTTTTTCAACTTGTACTTAGAACTAATGCTTGTGCTTTGAACTAATACATGTAAGAGGCAAGGATTTCTCTCAGCCAGAGAACCAGAAAAAGAACTTGTGTCTTGTTTACTAATAGGCTACAGTTGGTAAAAAGGAGTTGCCAGCCAAAAAATGGACAGCCACTTCATCACAGGCCCATCTAGAGTGGCCTTAAACTACCGTGTTCATGGGAAATGCAGTGGGCACTACTTCCACTTGTGCACCTGACAGTCTGATGTGTACAGGGGTAAAAATGACTTGAGGCACAATGGATCCATGAAGAGCCTATGCAGTGATGTTCATGCAATAAGTCCAACAGCAAGGCTCGTTTTTTTCACTCTTGAAAGTTTCACCTTCCAGCAATAGAGACCAACAAAAGCCCTCACTATGACCACTTCTTGAGAAAAACAACCAGCCACTTGGTGACAGATGGATTATATCAAGTACCTTATGTCCCGGAGAAGACAGAGACTTGTAACTGCTGTAATCAACATTCACTCCATGTACATATTGACCTTTGTTACCCACAGTGCTCATGCCAGGAACAGTATTTGGGGGCTCAGATGTTTTTGCCACCAACTAAAAGGAGACCTTGAAGCAACAAGAATTGAATTCAAAAAGATGAAGAATAACAAATGCTGGCAAGGGTGTGGCGAGAATGGAACACTCCTGTACGATTGGTGGGTCTGTAAGTTAGTACAACCACTATAGAAAACGGTATAGAGGTTTCTCAAACAACTACAGATAGATCTTCCATATGATCCAGCAATCCCACTTCTGGGATATACCCAAGGAATGGAAATCATCATGTCGAAGGGATACCTGCACTCCCATGTTCATCACATCTCTATTTACAATAGCCAAGATATGGAACCAACCTAAATGTACTTTGGTAGATGATTGAATAAAGAAAATTTGGTATATATACACCATGGAATACTACTCAGACATAAAAAAGAATGAACTTCTGCCATTCACAACAACATGGATGAGCTTGGAGAAACTTATGTTGAGTGAAATAAGCCAAGAACAGA
>NW_007733938.1:102524-104278 GCF_000696425.1 Galeopterus variegatus
AGAGGTTTCTCAAACAACTACAGATAGATCTTCCATATGATCCAGCAATCCCACTTCTGGGATATACCCAAGGAATGGAAATCATCATGTCGAAGGGATACCTGCACTCCCATGTTCATCACATCTCTATTTACAATAGCCAAGATATGGAACCAACCTAAATGTACTTTGGTAGATGATTGAATAAAGAAAATTTGGTATATATACACCATGGAATACTACTCAGACATAAAAAAGAATGAACTTCTGCCATTCACAACAACATGGATGAGCTTGGAGAAACTTATGTTGAGTGAAATAAGCCAAGAACAGAGGGAACAATACCACATGTCTTCACTCACAAGTGGGAGCTAAGAGAGAAAGAAGGAAGGAAAGAAAGACCACAGTGGCACATTGGAGTTGCAGAGGGAGAGAGCATACCTAGTGTTGCAGAGAGGGGTGGGAAAACAGGCGAGGGGTAGGGAGGTTGGGGATTAATTGGGTGGGGGACACAGGGAATAATCTCAGTTCGTGGTAATGGGCATGCCACTGGTATTGATCTGGCCATCATGTCTTGGGCACAAATGGTGATGGTCAGCTTTGTACTCCATGAATATTCATAACCAATAAAAAAGAAAGAAAGAAAAAATACATTATCTTTGTATAATCTCTGAGTCTTATTGTCTCGATAGCCTGTTTTCCTCTGCCAATGTAATCTGATGGTACTTTGTGCTAATAGCTCTGAATTGGACACCACTCCAGTTTATGACATCTACAACTCTCATATTCAGTAGAATTCAGTCTCCTCAGTCTCTGCTTGTGCTTCCCAGCATCTTTGACATTCTAATTTTGCTTCATAAGAACTGACTCCAGGGTTTATATTAACCCTTCACTCTTTACTTATATCACTATGAGCTAATAATTAAGACATTTTCAAATAATTATATAAATATACTAAATACTCTGCCTCCATTTTGAAAATAAAATTTAGACAAGTTTCCTCATCTTTGAAATGCAGATAGTATTCACTTATTGTCATAGTGATTAAATCAGATAACACATACAATGCTCTTCCAAGAGTGCCTGGCATATATTGAGATCTTGTAAATATTTTTATTATTATCCATATGCAAATTATGTATATGGAGTTTGATATATGAATACTGATATATATACCAGAGAAAGGTAGATTTAATTTCAACTCATCTGCTCAAATGACTGAGATACAGTAACCATTAAATAGACAGACAGGCACACAAACAGATGTGTGTATAGCTTTCTATTGAAATGTTAAGCACCTTAAATTTAGAACTTCTTAACTGTTACCAATCTCTTTTTTTCAGTTACCGCATGGAAATGAATCATAATGCAGCTGAACATGTGGTAAGATGTCAGCTTCAGTTTGATTCCTAATCAGGTGAAATAACTTCTAGTTTTCCTGCCAAGAAGAGCCCTTATCTTTTTAAGAACATCACTTAATCATCTGAGTACAGGTTATAGATCACTTTTCTTCCATGCAAGTAGTAGATTTCCAAGTTGAAAAAGGAACTGCTGTATACATGTTTTATAGCTTAACATTGTCATACACCAAAGGACATATTTTGCTTTTAATGCTAATTGATAGGTACATGCAGAAAGGTATTAAATCTTTTAAAATTCTGAAGTATTGTTCAATTTTTCATGCTTTCAAGTCTTTACATACATTATTCCTTCTTCCTATAATATTTTTAAATGTTTTTGTCAAGACTCAGCTCAAATGTCACTTTCCTGTGACC
>NW_007733938.1:105734-107820 GCF_000696425.1 Galeopterus variegatus
ACTCCATCTTCCACACTGTTTCTTTTTTAAAATTGTGACCTGTACAACCACTTGTGCTTGCCGACTCTCCATGCACTCCTTTTTTGCTTTTTTCTCCTTCAGAGATATAATTACCAAAAACAAATACCGTATATTTTACTTATTAATCTTGTTTTATTTTTGTTCCTCCCATTAGAGTGCAAACCCCATGAAATCAGGAATGTTTGTCCATTTTTAAACTATTATAGAAAAATACTGTCACTTAGTCCCATAAAAAATATTTGTTGTAGAAGGAAGGAAGGAGTGACTTATATTATAAAATTTAATCCTTTATTTTTCATTATAGAACATAAAATTAGACCCTTCTACCACTAGAATTATTTTACAAAATTCTGTACATCTGTTTCTGGGAATATTCTCAAGGAATTTATGTGCCTAATAATGGTTCATAAAAACATATATCTCTTTCAAATCTGAGATTATCTGAATCTATTATACAATGGTAAGGCATTTAATATTCCTAGGATCACATAATGCTTCTTCCCTTTTCATCTAAGATACTATTACTCTGACTTGAGAAAACAGTAGGCCCTGGTTCCCCAACTTCCCTTAAAAAATTCAGTTGATTTTAATGTTTTCAATAGTACAGAATGAGAGAGAAAAAAGACAGAGGTGGGGAAAAAGGGGGTCTAATAATTAACATTTAGTTGGTTATTAAGTGGTATCAAGCAAGTTAGGTGTCAANGTTTCTGGGAATATTCTCAAGGAATTTATGTGCCTAATAATGGTTCATAAAAACATATATCCCTTTCAAATCTAACTAAGATTATCTGAATCTATTATACAATGGTAAGGCATTTAATATTCCTAGGATCACATAATGCTTCTTCCCTTTTCATCTAAGATACTATTACTCTGACTTAAGAAACAGTAGGCCCTGGTTCCCCAACTTCCCTTAAAAAATTCAGCTGATTTTAATGTTTTCAATAGTACAGAAAGAGAGAGAAAAAAGACAGAGGTGGAGAAAAGGGGGGTCTAATAATTAACATTTAGTTGGTTATTAAGTGGTATCAAGCAAGTTAGGTGTCAACTCTGGGGGTGATGGGGAAAAAGGGCAGGCTGACCCAGAACCAGGTGTTGGAGCCCAAGAAGGGTAAGGAATGCAACCATGTGGGAGGGATGTCTGGTGTCGGATGTCAGAGTTGAGCCGCTGGGTAGCTGGGCACAAGATATCACAGCCTGAAGGAAGATGAATAGGGTTTTATATAAGGTGGGAACACCCAGAGATTGAGTTGAGTGAAAAGAACATCTAGGTGGGAAGGAAGCCAGTGTGGATGTCATAGTCCAAGTAGGGTGAGGAGAGCTTCTTTGAAGTGTGATTGCCTGATACAGATTGTTAGGACACAGGTGGAGCGAGGAAGTTGTCAAAGCACAAGGGTAAAAAGTGCTTTCAAGCAATAGAGGGATACAGCATACATATATTAGGTGTGCCTAAATTAATGTGGCTATGGAAATTATTGAGTTTTACATTCGAATTACAGAAATATAAAAATTTTAATTTCAAGTTCAACAGGGAGAGATAATACATCAGTAACATAGGATAATAATAATATAGAATATTTTTCTTTTCAGCTCATTGTAAAAAATGAATAATTGAGTTTTAGACTAGGTTTAAGCATTCAATATTTCTAAAATGTGTTCAAGTCATCAGTCAGCTATTTGATAAGAGGACACAAGGCCCCTGGGCCTTGATGTAATCGTGAAACCCTGGGAATGAAAACAATTAATGCATAATAAAAAAATTGAAAGGAAAAAAGAAAAGTTCATGTGGCATCTATGGCAGTCCTGAAGATGAATTACTCAGATACTTGGTTCTTCTGTTGCAAAAGAAATTGCTATTTAGCTATAAGAAGTGAAGGTAGCATCTAAAGCTGGAGCACTTTCAGGATCTGCTTTAGCTCTCAAGCCAAAGACATGTTTGTCATGGGCGGGCCCAGATCAATAACTAGGCTGGTAATGCAATGGGCCTGATAAGAGAAGAAAGGGGCTGCATATTAAAGCAGATGTAAGCATTAACCAGCATAATATAGTAATATTAAAAAAAAAA
>NW_007733939.1:0-15458 GCF_000696425.1 Galeopterus variegatus
AAAGAAATTCCACATGTTCTCACTCATTGGTGGGAGCTAAAAAAAAAAAAAAAGAAAAAAAAAAAGAAAAAAAAAAAGAAAAACAAACAAACTAATTCACCCACATACACACACACACACACACAGACACACACACTCAAAAACCAGGGGTTGGGGGGTGGGGAAGAAGATATAACAACTTTACTTCCATGAAGTTGTTACAACAAGCAAACGGAAAGGACATTCTTGGGGGGGAGGGGAGAGAGGGAGGAGGGAGGGAGGTGTCGGTGATGGGCCATAATAATCATATACAGTGTATATTGACAAAAAAAAAAAATAAATAAAATAAAATAAAAAATAAAAATCCTATGTGAATAGAAAACAAACAAACAAACAAACAAACTCATTTTAGGAGGCCAGCATTACCCTAATATCAAAACTAGACAAGGACAGAACAAAAAAAGAAAACTACAGGCCTATATCCCTGATGAACATAGATGCAACATTTCTGAACAGAATACTAGCAAAATGAATCCAACAGCACATCAAAAAGATCATTTACTATGATCAAGTAGGAACATTCATCCCAGGGATGCAAGAATGGTTCAACATATGCAAATCAATAAAGGTAATACATGACAACAGAATGAAGGACAAAAACCATATGATCATCTTAATAGATATGGAAAAAGCATTTGGTAAAATTTAACATCCCGTCATGATAAAAACACTCAACAAATTAGTTATGAGGAATGTACCTCAACACAATACAGGCCACATATGACAAACTCATAGCTTAACATTATACTGAACAGGGAAGTCAAATTGTCCTCATTTGTTGAAAAGCCTACAGATTCCATCAAAATTCTGTTAGAAATAATACATGAGAATTTGGTAAAGTTGCAGGATACACAATCAACATACACAAATCAGTAGCATTTCCATACTCCAACAGCTATCTGAAAAATCAAGAAAGCAACCCCACTTATAATTGCTACCAAAAAACTAAACTAAACTAAAATACCTAAGAATAAATTAACCCAGGGAGGTGAAAAATCACTAGAATGAAAACTATAATACTATAAAACACTGATGAAAGAAATTGAAGAAGACACAAATAAATAGAAAGCTATCCTGTGTTCATGGACTGGAAGAGTTAATATTGTTAAGTCCATGTTACCCAAAGTAATCTACAGATTCAACGCAATCCTTATCAAAATACCAATGACATTTTTCATAGAAATAGAAAAAACAATCCTAAATTTTATATGGAACCACAGCAGACCTCAAATTGCCAAAGTAATCTTAAGCAAAAAGAACAAAGCTGGAGGCATTAGACCACTACCAAAATATACTACAAAACAATATTAACCAAAACAGCATGGTACTAGCATAAAAAAAGACACATAAAAACAGAACTCAGAAATAAAGCCATGTATTTCTAGCCATCAGATTTTTGACAAAGGAACCAAGAACATACAGTGGGGAAAGGACAGTCTCTTCAATAAATGGTGCTGGGAAAACTGGATATCCACATCCTTATAAAAGGGCTTGAGGGAGTGAGTTTACCCCCTTCCATCTGTCCCATCTGCCATGTGAGGACACAATGTTCTCCTCTTCCACTACGTGAAGGCACAGTAAGAGGCACCATCTATGAAGCAGAGAGTGAGCTTCCGCCAGACATCATTTCTACTGGTGCCTTGATTTTTGGACTTCTCAGCCTCCAGAACTGTGAGGAATAAATTTCTATTATTTATAAATTACCCAGTCTAAAGTGTTTTATTATAGCAGCATGAATGGACTAAAACATAGGCCCCTTCATATTGTCTATTTCTTCTTGTGTGAGTTTTGACAGATTGTGTTTTTTAGGAATTGGTCTATTTCACCTATTTTATCAAATTTGTGAGCATAAAATTGTTCATAGTATACCTTCGTTATTGTTTTAAGGTCCACGGGATCTGTAGTGATGTCACCTTTTTTGTTTGAGATATTAATAATTTATCCTTTCTCTTTTTTTCGTAGCTTGGCTAAAGGCTTATAAACTTATTGGTCTTTTCAAAGAACCAGCTTGTGGTTTCATTGACTTTTCTCTGTTGATTTCCTCTTTTCAATTCCATTGATTTCTGGTAAAATTTTTATTATTTCTTTTCTTCTGCTTAATTTGGGTTTAATTTGCTCTTCTTTTTCCAGTTTCCTAAGGTGGTAGCTTAGATGATTGATTTTAGATCTTCTTTTGTAACATATACATTCAATGCTATAAATTTCCCTCTAAGCACTGCTTTTATTGCCTACCCCAAATTTTGATATGTTTTCATTTTTATAGTTCAAAGTATTTTTAAATTTTTCTTTATATTTCTTTTTTGTTCCATGTGTTTTTAAAAAGTTTTTAAACTTTTAATTTTTTTCTTCTTTTTTAAAATTTTGATTCATCAATATACAATATAGTTGATTTTCATGTCCCTTTTCCAATTCCTCCTTTTCCTCCCTCCCTCTACCCCCTCACCCCCATCAACATCATATCTGTTCACTTTTCTTAACAAAATCAAGGAATTGTTGAATTGTTGTGTATTCTTCCCCTCGCCCTGTTTGTTTTTATATTTACTTATTTATTCTTATTAGCTCTCACAAGTAAGTGAGAACATGCAGTACTTCTCTTTCTGTGCCTGGCTTATTTCATTTAATATAATTTTCTCTAAGTCCATCCATGTTGCTGCAAATAGTAGTATTTCATTTTTCATAGCAAAGTAGTATTCCATTGTGTAGATATACCACATTTTCCTTATCCACTCGTCCGGCGATGGGCATTTAGGCTGGTTCCAACTCTTGGCTATTGTAAATGGTGCTGCAATAAACATGGGAGTACAGGTATCCCTTCGGCATGATGTTTTCCATTTCTCTGGGTATATACCCAGCAGTGGAATAGCTGGGTCATATGGTAGATCTTTCTGTAATTGTTTGAGGAACCTCCATACCATTTTGTAGTCCCACCAACAGTTTAGGGGGGTTCCTTTTTCTCTGCATCATTGCCAACATTTGTCATTCTCAGTCTTCTGGATATTAGCAATCCGAACTGGAGAGAGATGGTATCTCATAGTGGTTTTGATTTGGATTTCCTGAATGCTGAGTGATGCTGAGCATTTTTTCATGTGTCTGTTTGCCATGCGTATATCTACCTTTGAGAAATGCCTATTCAGCTCCTTTACCCATTTTTTAATAGGGTTACTTGTTTTTTTGCTGTTAAGTTGTTTGAGTTCTTTGTATATTCTGGTTATTAATCCTTTGTCAGTTGTATATTTTGCAGATATTTTCTCCCACTCTGTTAGATGTCTTTGTGTTCTGTTAATTGTTTCTTTTCCTGTGCAGAAGCTTTTTAGTTTGATATAATCCCATTTATTTATCTTTCCTTTGGTTGCCTGTGCTTTGGGGGTCATATTCATAAAGTCTATTTCTAATCCTAATTCCTGGAGTGTTTCCCCTATGTTTTCTTTAAGGAATTTTATTGTTTCAGGATGTATATTTAATTCTTCAATTCATTTTGAGTTGATTTTGATATATGGTGAGAGGTACATGTCTAGTTTCATTCTCCTACACATGAATGTCCGATTTTCCCCATGCCATTTACTGAAGAGGTGTTCTCTTCCACATTATGTAGTCTTGGAGCCTTTGTCAAAGACCAGATGGCTGTGGGTCTATGGGTTGATTTCTGGGTTCTCTATTCTGTCCCATTGGTCTGTGTGTCTGTTTTTATGCCAGTACCCGTGCTGTTTTGGTTACTATATAGCTTTCTAGTATAGTTTAAAGTCAGGTAGTGTTATGCCTCTGGCTTTTTTTTTGCTCAGGATTGCTTTGGCTACTCATGTTTTTTTGTTCTTCCATATGAATTTCAGGATTATTTTTTCCATTTCTGAGAAAAATGTCATTGGAATTTTTATGGGGATTGCGTTGAATCTTTAGATCACTTTGGGTAGTATGGACATTTTTATAATGTTAATTCTTCAAATCCAAGAGCATGGGATATCTTTCCATCTTCTTGTGTCCTCTTTAATTTCTCTCAACAGTAGTTTGTAGTTCTCATCACAGAGATTTTTCACATCCTTGGTTAAATTTATTACTAGATTTTTTTTTTTTTGGTGGCTACTGTAAATGGGGTAGCTTTCTTGATTTCTTTTTCTGCTACATCATTGCTAGAATATAGAAATGCTACTGATTTTTGTGTGTTGATTTTGTATCCTGCAACTTTGCTGAAATCGTTTATTAACTCTGAGAGGTTTTTTTGTAGAGTCTTTAGGCTGTTCTACATGTTGATAAGATCATGTCATCTGCAAACAGGGACAGTTTGACCTCATCTTTTCCAATCTGGATGTCCTTTATTTCCTTCCCTTCTTTGATTGCTTTGGTTAGTACTTCCAACAGTATATTGAATAGGAGTGGTGACGCATCCTTGTCTTGTTACTGTTCTTAAGGAAAAAGCTTTCAATTTTTCCTCCATTCATGATGATACTGGCAGTGGGTTTGTCATATATGGCTTTAATTGTATTCAGACACTTTCCTTCTATTACAGAGAGTCATTATCATGAACAAATGTTGAACTTTGTCAAATGCTTTTTCAGTGTCTGTATTAGTCCATTTTTGTTGAGTATAACAAAATACCTCAAAATGGGTAATTTATAAAGAAAACAAAATACATTTCTTACAGTTTCTGAGGCTGGGAAGTCCAAAGTCCATCTGGTGGTGGCAACAATGACTCAGGGGTCTCACACTGCAAGATGGTGGAAGTAGAGAGAGCAAGGGACAGACTCTCCTCTTCTTTTTTTTTTTTTTTTTGTCTTTTTTCGTGACCGGCAACGGGATCGCAACCCTCAGTGTTGCCCCCACTCCTCGCTCAGCCAGTGAGCGGCCGGTCTGTATGTGGGATCCGAACCCTCAGCTGGAGCGCCGCCGCGCTTCCCAAGCGGCGCACTGTAGCAGTGCGCCACCGGGCCGGCCCTCTCCTCTTCTTTTAAAGCCATCAGAACCATGCCCCTGACCACCATTTTTTATCCATTCACTAGGCATAGTCCTACAATCCAATCACCTTTTCAAGGCTCCACCTGTCAATTACAATAGTAGGATTTCCCGCCCTCTTAACAGTCACAGTGGGGACTAAATTTCTAATACATAAAACTTGGGAGACAGTTGAAGCCTCGGTGAGTTTTGGAGGGACATAATTCAATCCACTACAGTGTTTATGGAGATGATCATATGGTATTTGTGTTTGATTTTATTGATGTGGTGTATCACATTTATTGATTTGTGTATGTTGTACCAACCTTGCATCCCTGGGATGAATCCCGCCTGATCATGGTGTATAATTTTATGTATGTGTTGCTGTATTCTACTACCTAGTATTTTATTGAGGATTTTTGCAGCTATATTCATCAATGATATTGGCCTGTAGTTTTTTTTGTTGTATCTTTGTCTGTTTTTGGTATCAGGTTGATGTTTTCTTCATAGATGAGTTTGGGAGAGTGACCTCTGTTTCAATTTTTTGGAATCGTTTGTAGAGAATTGGTATTAATTCTTTAAAGGTGGTAGAATTCTGTAGTGAAGCCATCTGGTCCTGGGCTTTTCTTTGTTGGGAGACTGCTGATAACAGCTTCAATCTCTTTGATATTGGTCTGTTCAGATTTTCTGTGTCTTCTTGGCTCAGTCTTGGTAGTTTGTATGTGTCCAAAAATTTATCCATTTTCTCCAGATTTTCAAATTTGTTGGCTTATAGTTGTTTATAGTATAGTCTCTAATAATTCCTTGTATTTCTGAAGTATTGGTTGTAATACCATCATTTTCATTTCTAATTTTTGTTATTTGGGACTTCTCTCTTCTTTTTTTAGTTAACCTTGCTAATCGTTTGTCAATTTTATTTATCTTTTTGTAAAACCAACTTTTTGTTTCATTGATCAGTTGTATCGTTTTTTGGGGTTTCTATTTCATTTACTTCTGCTCTGATCTTAATTATTTCTTTCTATCTACTAACTTTGGGTTTGGATTATTCTTGTTTTTCTAATTCTTTAAGGTGAAGTGTTAGGTTGTTTATTTGCCATCTTTCCATTCTTCTGAGGTAAGCATTTAGTGCAATAAATTTCCCCTTTAGTACTGCTTTTGCAGTATCCCACAGGTTTTGGTATGATATGTCATTATTTTAATTAGTTTCGGTAAACTTTTTGATTTCCTGTTTAATTTCTTCTTGGACTTGTATGTCATTAAGTAGAATGTTGTTTAATTTCCATGTATTTGTATAGTTTCCAGAGTTTCATTTGTTATTGATTTCTAGTTTTAATGTGTTGTAGTCAGAAAAAATACATGGAATAATTCCAGTTTTTAAAAATTTGTTGAGATCTGATTTGTGACCTAACATGTGGTCTATCCTGGGGAATGTTCCATGTGCTGAAGAGAAGAATGAATATTCTGATGTTGGATGAAATGTTCTGTATATATCTGCCAGGTCTAATTGGTCTATAATGTTATTTAGGTCTTGTGTTTCTCTGTTGCTTTTTTGCCTAGATGATCTGTCCAATGTTGAGAGTGTGGTGCTCAGATCCCCAACTATTATGGTATTAGTGTCTGTCTCTTTCTTTAGATCTAATAGTGTTTGCTTTATAAATCTTTCTGCTCTGATGTTGAGTACATAAATATTTATAATTGTTATGTCTTGTTGGATAGATCCTTTTATCATTATATAGTGGCCTTCTTTATCTTTTTTTAATGGTTTTTGGTTCAAAGTCTATTTTATCTGATATTAGAATAGCTACTCTAGCTTTTTTTTCATTTCTGTTGGATGGTATATCTTTTTCCGTCCTTTCACTCTTAGTCTGTGTGTCTTTACAGGTGAGGTGGGTCTCTTGAAGGCAGCATGTTGTTGGGTCCATCTTTTAATCCAACCAGTCGGTGTCTTTTGAGTGGGGAATTCAAACTTTTTACATTAAGAGTTATTATTGAAAGGTATTGATTTACTTCTGGCATTATGTTGATTTTTGTTTGGATATTTTAAATATCTTTTGTTTACTTTATTTTTGATTTACTGATTGTCATCTGCATTTGTTGGTTTCTTGGAATAGTGGATAAATTTTTTCTTTTTTTTCTCTTTATTGTTAACATTTTATTTTACTGGTGGGTTTTGTTCTATCTTGAGTATTCATGATAGTGATGGTTATTTTTCAGGTACCAGATGCAGTACTCCCTTGAGAATTTCTTGTAAGGGTGGTTGTGTGGTAGTGAACTCCCACAGTTTTTTCTTGTCTAGGAAATATACTATTTGTCTTTCGTTTTGGAAGGATAGCCTTGCTGATTAAAGTATTCTTGGCTGGCAATTTTTGTCTTTTAGTATTCTGAATATATCATCCCATTCTCTTCTGGCTTTTGGGCTTTCTGATGAAAAGTCTCATGTTAGTCTGATAGGGGTTCCCTTATAGGTGACTTGAGGCTTCTCTCTTGCAGCTTTTAAGATTCTCTCTTTGTCTTTGAATTGAGCCAATTTGACTATAACAGGTCTTGGAAAGGACCTTTTTGGGTTGAATATGTTGGGAGATCTTTAAGCTTCCTGTATCTGAAGGTCTGTATCTCTCCCTATACCTGGGAAGTTTTCTGCTTTTAGTTTGTTAAATATGTTTTCAGTGCCATTTCTTTTTTCCTCCCCCTCTGGAATACTCATGATTCGGATGTTGGAGTGCTGGAAGTTGTCTGTTATCTCTCTTAGATTTTCTTCAAATTTTTAAATTCTTTTTTCTTTTCTTTTTTTTTTTGTCTGCCTGTGTTATTTCAAACAAGCCATCTTCAAGGTCAGATATTCTCTTTTTTGCTTGATCTAGCCTGCTGGTTAAGCTCTCTGTTGTGTTTTTTATTTCATTGAATGAATCCTTCAGCTCCACAAGCTCTGCTACATTCCTTTTCAGGGCGTTGATTTCTTTATACATTTCCTCTTTCAGGTCCTGTATACTTTTTTTCGTTTCATTATGTTGTCTGAGTCTTCTTGTATCTCATTTAGTTTCCTTAGGTTTGTTGCTCGAAATTCCTTGTCAGTCATTTCAAGGACTACCTGTTCTGTAGGGTCTAGAACTTGCGAGTTATTATGTTCCTTTGGTGATATCATACATTCTTGGTTTTTCATATTTCTAGTATCTCTCTGTTGGTGTTTAGTCATTGTGGGTAAGCCTATCATAGTCTACTTGTTCCACCCTGGTGTCTGGAGCAATACCAAGGAGTTTTGTTGACACTCAGCTGCCTATTGCTGCCTCATGTCTTGGGGGGCGGCGGAGGCTGCAGCCTCTCTTAGGGGTGGGGACTCGCCTGGCAGTGGCCTGTGGGTCCCGTGTGGAGGGTGCTGGGCACTCTGTGGCTCCTCTGCCTTGGGTCCCAGGGGTTGGTGGTGGCTGCCACCTCTCGGGGGCAGGGACTCATCTGACAGTGGCCTGGAGGTCCTGTGTGGAGGGTTCTGGGAACTCTGCAGCTCTGCTGCCTCGGGTCCCAGTGGTCGGTGTCACATTCCATTTATATAATAATTTCCAGTTATTTTATGATTTTCCAGCTATCTTTCTGTTACTGATTTGTAGTTTAATTCCACTGTGGTTTAAGAGCAGACTTTGTATGATTTCTATTTCTTTACTTTTGAGGTGTATTTTATGGCCCAGAATGTATTCTGTCTTCATGAATGTTCCATGTGAGCTTGAGAAAAATGTGTATTCTGCTGTTGTTGGATGAAGTAGTTTATAGATGTCCATGTTATCCAGTTGATTGATGGTGCTGTTGAGTTCAACTATATCCTTTCTGATTTTGTGCCTGGTGAATATTTATTTCTGATTGAGAGGTATCAAAGTCTCCAAGTATAATAGTATATCATCTGTTTCTCCTTGCAGTTTTATCAGTTTTTGCCATTTTGAAATTGTTGTTAAGTACATACCTGTTAAGGATTATTATGTCTTCTTGGAGAATTGACTCTTTTATCATTATGTAATGACCCCCTTTATCCTTGGTAACATTTCTTGCTCTGAAGCCTGCTCTGTCAAAAATTAATACAGCTACTCATGCTTTTTTTGATTAGTGTTAGCATGGTGCACCTTTCTCCAACCATTTACTTTCACTCTCTATGTATCTTTATATTTAAGGTGGGTTTCTTGAACACAAGTTATAGCATTTTCCTTCTTTCTGAATAACTTCTCTTTAACAGAGGGAAAAGGAACTGCTGTAATAAAGTTCTTGCGAGGCAGGCCTCCTGGCAGCAAATTCACTCACTTTTTGTTTGTCTGAGAAAGTACTTCTTTTTCAATTTTGAAGGATGATTTATTTCTCAGGGTCCAGAATTCTAGTCTGTTGGCTTTTTTCTCTTAACACTTTAAGTATTTTACCCTTTTCTTGCTTGCGTGGTTTCTGAGGAGAAGTTGGATGTAATTCTTATCTTTGGTCTTCTAGGTAAGATATTGTTTTCCACTGGAATCTTTCAGCATTTTTTCTTTTTTTTTCCTTTTTGTCTTTTTTACTGACCGGTAACGGGATCGCAACTCTCGGTGTCGCACCCGTACCAGGGACCGGCAACGGGATCGCAACCCTCAGTGTTGCGCCCGCACCGTGCTCAGCCAGTGAGCGGGAACCGGTCTCCACATGGGATCCGAACCCTTGGCGGGAGCGCCACCGCGCTCCCAAGCGGTGCACTCTCCAGTGCGCCACCGGGCCGGCCCAGCATTTTTTCTTTATCTTAGGTTTTCTTTAGTTTGAATGTGATATGCCTAGGTATCATTTTCTTGCATTTATCCTGCTTGTTGTTATTTGGCCTCCCTGGATCTGTAGTTTGATGTCCAATATTATTTTGGGAAAATTCTCTGTCATTATTGTTTCAAATCTTTTCTTTTCCCCCTCTCTTTCCTTCTCCTTCGGGTATGCCTGTTACCCATATGTTACACCTTTTGTATTTGTCCTACAGTTCTTGGATATTCTGTCCTTTTTTTCTCCCCCCGCCCCACCCATCTTGTCTGTTTGCTTTTAGTTTTAGAAGTTTCTGTAGAGAAATTCTCAAGCTCAGAGATTATTTTCTCAGTCAAGTCCAGTCTAATAGTGAGCCAAAGGCATTATTCGTATCAATTACATTTTTTTTTTTTATCTCTAGCATTTCTTTTTGGTTCTTTCTTAGAATTTCCATCTCTCTACTATAAGAGACCATTTGTTTTTGCATGTTATCTACTTTATCCATTGGAGCCCTTAGCATATTAATTGTAGTTGTTTTAAATTCCAGTCTGATAATTACAACATTCTTGTCATATCTGAGTCTGGTTCTGATGCTTGTCCTGTATCTTCAAACTTTGTTTTTTGCCTTCTAATATGTCTTATAAATTTTTCTCAATAGGAACTGCTATAAATAGACTTTAGTAATATGCTAGTAAGGTGTTGGGGGAAGGGAAACCTTCGGTAGTCCTATGATCAGCTCTCAGTCTTTTACTTAGCCTTTGTCCCTCCATGGTCTGTGAATTTCACATGTTTCACACTACCTCCCAACCCCCTCAGGTGGGACAGGATAGCTAAAGCTGGTTGGAGTAAGGCATTTCTCTTGTCCCATGTAAAAGACTAGAAGGGGATGGAGTTGTGTATTTCCCATCCTCCAGGTCAGTTAGGTTCTGATAAAACCCCACCTGCTTAGTCTCTGGTTAACTAGTTTCTCCTAAGGACAGACCTTCTTAAGATCAGACTGCTGTGGCATATTTCAAAATGTTTTTTTTCCTCTTCCAGTCAAAAGCATAATGGTATTTTTCTGCAGTATTCACTGTGAGAACCAGGTAGTTTTCTAAAAGGTAAAACTTAAGGTTTGCCACTGTCTGCCCACCTGACTGGGTTTCTCTGGAGTTTTTAACTCTCAGAGTTGCCCACACTGAGCCTCCCTCAATTCATCAATTATAGTTCAGGTTTCCCTACCCAGGTACTGGTTTCTGCATAGATTTCATCTTGTGGGTTTCTGCTCTGGTAAGTTATGATTCTCTGTATTTGCCTGTCTGTCTCCAATTTTAGGGGCAGTAGTTTGCCCTGTGACCTCGTTTCTCTTACAGGTTTAAGGAGTGTTGTTGCTTTTTCAGTTTGTTCAGCTTTTTATTTATAAGAATGGCACAGTTATTTCCGAGATTTCTACATGATGAACCAGAAACCAGAAGTCCCCACTGCTTTTTTTTCTCCTTGTGTTTCAGTTTGGGTAATTTCTATAGACCTATCTTCAATTATATTGATTTTTTTTCTCATCTGTGTTTAGTGTAATTGTAAGCCTGTTGAAGGCATTCTTCATATCTGTTACTGTGCTTTGTTTTATTTCGTTTTAATTTCTAGCATTTCATTTGACTCTTATAGTTTCCATTTCTTTGCTAAAATTCCTCATGTGCTCATGCATGTTTTCCAGTGAACACTAGGTCTTTTAATATTTTTACCATATTCGTTTTACATTTTCTTTATGATTATTTCAATCTCTTTGGGTCTGGACAGTGCTTTGTCTCTATACAGTGGATAGTTTTTCTTACTTTCTTATGTATTTCATAATTTTTAATTAAATGTCATATATATGTATGGGACAGTGAAGACTGAGTTTAATAATATTTATGCCTGGAATAGCATGCCTCTAATGTTATTGTTGGGGGTTGAGTCATTTTATTTTAGTCAAGAGTTGAGCCAAGTTTGAGTTTTTTCATTGCTATGGTTACTTTTAGTGTACCACTGGCTTCACATTTCTCTAGCATTACCTTGTGTTTAGACTGGACCTGGTTTACAGGAATTTTTTTTTAATGTTCTAATGTTCTGTCCACATTAGGCACTCCCTGCATGTCTGTGCCTCAGAGAGAGGGTCTCTGTCTACATCCTTGTCCCTCCCTCAGCCATAGACTACTGTTACTCCATGTTTCCTAGCCTTTAAGTCCATATTTTTTCCTGTTTCTCTATAAATACAGAAAGCCAATAATTTACGCCAGTAGTTGTAATTCCATCTCAATGCCATAAGGTTTATTCTACTTTTCTGCCTTCTCATATTTCTTATTCAATTTTCTAATAGTGAGGAGCCTATTATTATTATTCTTAATATTCTATTCCTGTCTTCTATTATTCCTAATATATTTGCCTATTTGCTTAGTCCTGCTGTCTGAAACCACTTTCCTTACCTCATTAGGCTGCTGCCTCATTCAGTGCATCTTTCTTACATGGACCCCTCTGGTCACTCTCATTTGCTTGGCTGGCCTCCCTAGACATATCTTCTGGGCACAGGCCCCTGACTCAGGAACTTCTGGAGTGAAATTTTAAACAATGGTGGGAGAAAGAAAATGAAACTATTTTGATGCCTTCAATTTCAGATATTTTTTCCAGGTTAGAGATTATAAGATGTCCTCGAGAAAGGAGCACATATTACTTTTGTGGTTATCTGACTATGTAGAGGAAGTATTAAATTTTTTGGTGTAGTTGGTATACTTGATTGATTTTCATAACAATAACTGTGTAATACAAAATTAATTATGAACAGCTTGTGAAAGAGAAGCCTCAGTTGTCTCATATTACGTCCCCTATCTGAAAGGTGAAGCAAAATGTTGAAATTTTGGTTGCTGTTATCATAGGTAAAAGTAAAATGCTGAAAAAGTATATGATGGTACCAAATATTTTCATTTTTGCCATTTTCTATGCCTCAGAGTTCAAGAAGAAACATTTTGAAGTGGAAGGAAGCACGTATGCTTTGGAGTTTGAGGTCTGATTCCTATCTCAGCCTGCTTTTTGTTGCTTATGGCAGAATACTTAAAACTGGGTAATTTATAAGGAACCAATTTATTTCTTACAGTTTTGGAGGCTGAGAAGTTCAAGGTCAAGGGGACACATCTGGTGAGAGCCTTCTTCCTGGTGGGGACTCTGTGGTGTCCTGAGGTGGCACAGGGCATCCCATGGCAAGAGGGCAAGAGCATGCTAACTTGTTAGCTTAGGCCTTTCTTCCTTTTCTTATAAATCCACCAATTCCACTTTTTGATAACCCTTTAATCCATGAATAGATTAATCCATTTATGAGGGCAGAGCCCTCACAGTCCAATCACCTCCTAATGGCCCCACATCTCAGGGATTAAGCTTCCACATAAGTTTCGGAGGGTCATTCAAACCATAGCAATTCCCTAATCTGCCCTTTCCCCCCATTTTAATGGTATTCAGCGGCTCTTTACATTTTATAACTTAAGTTTCCTCATCTATGAAAATATGAGAAAGTTCACTTGAGAGTTGTTATGAGGATTAAATTAAGTGAAAGTGTCTAACATAATGCCTGACTTGGTAGATATTGCTTTACTTTTCTTCCTCCTATTGCCTTTTCCCATGTGGTAAATATTCTACCTTTGTGACAGGTAGAGAATCCTTTTACTTATTTTAAAATAGGTAATATAAATTAGTTTCTTAAGATAGGCTACTTTACTAAAAGGTAAACATTTTTTTCTGACTTTCTCAAACAATAGAATTTTACTGATCAATTTGCTTTTCTATGTCATCATTTTACATTGAAAGCTCTGATCCATACCTTTTACAGGGAATCCAACAATGAATCCCTGAGATGTGCTAAAAATAAGTGTATGACATTATTCTGATACCAGATGGGCAATAAATTCCTCTGTTTCATATAAGCCAGGAAATTAACTATAATTTATAAAATGACAAAGTACCTTTCTTGTATTAAGGTAATATGTAGCTAGGATAAAGGACATTTTACATGTGTTCTCTTTTCTGGTTTAGGGAACCAAATAAGGAGTATGTGCCATCCTAACAAAGTATTCCTCTGTCATGTTGATTTATTAATATCAGAAATGTGAAGATTTATCATTTTATTTTTTGAGAACAAGGCTATTTATATTGAATATTAACATGGTAAAAATTTTTGATGATTTATTATGTTTACTTGATGCTAGTCTCAAGTATATGGCATTTCTTGTACAGGATTGTCTCTTTTCATTTTTTTTAATGGTTATCAAAATGGCATTTCTTCCTGAGTAAGATAATAACATAATTTATGTGGTTAACGACACCTGAAATCTGTCAGATAAAATAGAGAAATGGTTATGTGGAGTTTAATACATACCCACAGATAATAAAAACAAAATAAAAGAAAACAACAGCTGCAAAAATCTTTCTTTATCAAAACATACATGTATTCTGTTGCCTGTAGGTAAGATCATTCCTGAATAAGTTCAGGAATATTTTCTAAGACAAACAGAATAGACTTTTTAAAACCTAAAGTCCTTTAAGTAAAGTTTTGAAAGAAGAAAAAGAAATGTTAGAGTGTTAATTTTTCCTCATTTAAATATTAGACATTTATTGTCTGTATTGCAGTAATTCTCACTTTGGGTTTTTTTTTTTTGGTGGCTGACTGGTATGGGGATCCAAACCCTTGACCTTGGTGTTACAAGGCTGTGCTCCAACCAACTGAACTGATTGGCCAGCCCTCACTTTATTTTTTGGAAAACCAGATTTTGCTCCAGATATTGCTATTTCCATTGAAAATTTGATCTTTTCATTTTCTGTAGATGTGTTGGTAATTAGGCAAAACATCCCACTAAGCTTTGTTGACATACAATATACTTTTAAATACACTCTTCAGCATTTTACTCTTAAATGTGTGAGGTCATGTATACATTTGTACACATACATGTTTAAAGTTACAATGCTAATACCAATTCATAGTTGATGGTTACGGTTATGATCACCAATTTTGGTGAATCAGAAGACAGAATTTGGAGCTACCATAGGAGCTAGCAATTTAGGGTGTAAAATTCAGGCCAGGCCAAAAGGGAGCCATGGAGGAGAAGCCAAATTCTTCATAAAACTCTGCCTATTTCTCTGGCTTCTCCCCGAACTATGCATGAGTTGCGCAAACACCAAGCAACCTAGCTATCATTAAAGGAACTGAACAGCTATTCCAGCTGCTGCTTACTGTAGGGAGACACAGAGTTGGATTTTGAATTAACCAAGGTAAAATAAAATAAAAAAATGATTACTTTTAAAATAAAAAAAATGAGTACTCCCCAGAATCAGTAGTCCTTAAAATGTATCATTCATGGGCCGGCCCGGTGGCGCACTGGATAGTGCGCCGCTTGGGAAGCGCGGCGGCGCTCCCGCCCGAGGGTTCGGATCCCACATACAGACCGGTTCCCGCTCACTGGCTGAGCGAGGCGCGGGAGCAACACCGAGGGTTGCGATCCGTTGCCGGACACGGAAAAAGACAAAAGACAAAAAAAAAAAAAATGTATCATTCACAGTGACCAGGATACAATTCACAATACTCAGTGTATGAAGAAAACAAGGGAAAATGTGACTAACACATTTAAAAAAAAAAAAGTCAATGGTGACCTGTCTTGAGGTAACCCAGATATTTGAATGAGTAGAGAAGGATTTTAAAGCAACTATTTTTTTTTTTCCTTTTTGTCTATTTTACTGACCGGTAACGGGATCGCAACCCTCAGTGTCGCGCC
>NW_007733939.1:16405-21638 GCF_000696425.1 Galeopterus variegatus
ATATTACAAATTTGGTTCTTTGAAATTATCAACAAAATTTAGAACTCTTTTTACATAGATTGATCAAGAAAGAAGAGGAGAAAGATTACCAATATCAGGAGCAAACAATATTACCAATATGAGGCTATCATTGCAGATTCCACAGACTTTAAAAGTATAATAATGGACCATTATGAGCAAATTTTTGCAAACGAACAACTTAGATAAAATGGACAAGTTCTCTGAAAAATAATATCAGAACTGACTCAAAGCAAAAAATATGAATAGCTCCATATGTAGTATTAATTGAATTCATAATAAAAAACCATCCACATAATTAATTCCAAGTTAAATAGTATTATTGGTGAATTTTATCAAATATGGAAGAAACACTATCAATCTTCCACACACTTTTTAGGTATACAGAGGAATAAGGAACATTTCCCAGCTCTTCTGAGACCAGCATAACACTAACATCAAAGCCTGAAGAGACAATACAAAAGGAAAAAATTACAGACCAGTATACCTTGTGAACACATCAGCAAAAATCCTGAACAAACTAATAGTACAGCATAGCCAGTAACAATATATATGAAAAAAGATGATATATCATGAACAAGTTGGATTTATCCCAGGAAAGCAAAATTGGTTTTACATTTGAAAAAGCAGCAAATGTGATTTACCATATTAATTGACAGAATAAAGGAGAAAAATCATATAATCATTGCAATAAATTAGGTAAAGCCATTAGACAAAATGCAACACCAATTAGTGATTAAAATTTCTCAGTGAACTAGTACTAGCTTTATATATATATATTACATATATATATATATATATAAGGGACAGCTACAAAAACTCTTCAGCAAACTTATCTTAATGATAAAATAATAAGATTTTTTTTTAAACCCAAGGATTGGGAATAAAGGAAGGAGGTCCCCTCTTACTTCTTACATTTAGCATTATACTGAAGGTCCTAGCATTCCTTGTATTAGCTTGTATAGCTTTTTTTTTTTTGTAGATATGTTTATATATTTTTGTATACTTTATAAATTTTATATTTATTTTGTTTATATGTTTTATAAATTATACATTTCCCTTAGGATTTTCTAGATACACAGTCATGTCTGCAAATAAAGACAGTTTTACTTTTTCCCTTTACTTTCTGATCTGTATGTAACTGTCACAGTACTGATTCATTGTAGTCATCACTGCACACTCACTGCAGTTTGTACCAGTGGCCCCACTGATACTGGATATTATCCCTAAAAGTTTCTGGATGCTAGATGAACTTGACACCACCTGTTGGGTGAATGAATTCTCCACCATCTCTGGTCCCTCGCTTCCTCTTTATAGCCTAATTTGGATACCCCAGAGTAGCAAAACTAACTTACTGTTGCTTGTTGCCTTAGTTGCAGAGGAGGCTTGGAAAAGTGATTATCTGGTGTTTGCAGCTAGCTTCTTCAAGGTATAAGATGGAGTGGGGTTTCTTGTTTGTCAGACAAATAAAATGACAGTTTCCATAAAAAGTAGAGGGAGCATTTTCTGAAGAGTTCAAAAGCTGAGGGATCTACTCACTATTTTTAAGATTCCCCAGTCTTTGCACTTATATTAAATGTATTATTGTGAAACTACCAGTCATGCATCGCTTAACAATGGGAATACATTCTGAGAAATGTGTTATTAGGTGATTTCACCATTGTGCAAACATCATCGAGTATACTTACACAAACATAGATGGTATAGCCTGTAGCATGCTTAGGATATATGTGGTCTGTCATTGACCAAAAAGTTGAGATGTGATGCTTGTCTGTATTTCTTTAGACCACATCATTTTATTTCCCTATATTTTTATAGCTATTCCATAACTTTCTACCTGAAATAGACTCTCACCCTTCCACCCTTCAAGACTCTATTGAGATTAATTTATATCCAATAAAATGCACCCACTTTAAATGTATAGTATGTAATTAAATATATAGCTTGAATTTAAACAAATGTATGATAAGCTGTTGGAATACAAATCGATGCAGTCTTTTTGGAAAATAATTTGGTGGTGTTAAATAAACATTTAACATTTAAACCATAGTGATATAGCTACCCACTTCTAGGAATCTGTTATCTAGAACAGAGTATATACATAAAGGTATACTTAGAAGGATGTTGCACTGCACTACTGTTTGTAGTACCAAATATTTGAAAAAGACCTGAATATTCATCCATAGGGGAATGGCTGAATAAATTGATACATCTATTATTATAGAATACTGTGCAGCTATAAACATAAGTTGATATATTTTAACCAGGAAAAATATGCTAGATATGTTTGGTGAAAAAGCAAGTCATAGACCAGTAGTGACAGTGTGCGTGTGTGTGTGTGTGTGTGTGTGTGTGTGTGTGTATCTGTATCCATTCATTCAGTCAGCTAGCCATTGCAGTATTTTGGCCAGGAGATAATAGCAACTTGGACTAAGATGGAGTTGTAGAAATTAAAGATATACATGATTTTGAGGAATTTCTGAGATAAATTCAAAAGGATTGGGTGATATTTTAGAGGAGGAAATGAGACAGAAGTTGATCCTGCGTCATAGGTTTCTGGTTTTTGGTACTTGAATGATGGTGGAACAGTTATTAGTGAATACTGCAAGAGTACTAGATTGGGGGAGGAAGATCATGAGTTCATTTTAAGTACTTTGAGTTTGAGGGGATTTTGTTATATTTAAGTGAAAATAGGTAGTAGAGAGATGTGATGAATTTGGGTTCAGTGAAGAATTGTGACTCAGTTGGTGTGTAGCTGATAATTGAAAACATAAGCACATGTGATGTTGTCCAGGGAGACAGTTTAGGATAGTAAAAGAAGGGGGCTTAGAATAAAGCCTTAAGAAACACAACATTAATGGCCAAATAGAGGAAGATGAGTCATTGAAGGAAGCAGGGAGACTGTAGGATTATTGAACACAACAGAAGAAAACTTTTTAAGGAAGAACTAGTCAATAATGACTAAAAATGCTCTTGCTCAAATGTGCGGTTAATTCTTAGCAAGATCCATTTCAATGAAATGATGGGGGCAGGAGCCATGTTGTAATAGGTTGAGGAGTGAGTGGAAAGGAGAGGAAGTAGATATGGTAAATTAGATAATTTTGTAAAAATTGGAAAGGTACTTGTGTCGTTATGTTAGTAGCAGGAAAAAAACAATAAAAATACAACTGTTTAATTGTATATATGAATAGAAAAAGTATATATCAAAATAGTCACCATATTAGTTCAAGATAAGAACTGTTTATGATTTAATTTTTTTCCTTTTATCTTTTCCTTTTCCTGTTTTTTTAATAAACAAATATTTTATAATGTATAAAATATAATTATTTATTGTAGTCAAGAGACCATTCAGTATTTGAACAGAGAGAATTTAATATAAAGAGTTATTAACTAGGCATAAAGTTGTTAACTAGGTAATTGCTAGATAAAAAAAGAATACTTAAAAAGTATCATGGAGGTGGCTCCCACAAGAAGCAACCATGGCTGAGGGAATATGGGGAAGAGATTTTAATTACTAAAACATAGAATCTTTAAGAGGAAGGGGCATGCAGAGCTGAACCTCAGACCTCTGATTAGTTTGTGCTGGCAGGTTAGTGCTGCTGCTGCTGTCTTTGGAATGGGGGTTGAGGGTGATGCTGGTTCTGCAAGTGTTGGAAAAACTGCAAAATGTATTCAGCTGCTGCTACAGGAAGGAATTGTTACTGCTGGTCTGAAGGATTAGGAAAGTCAATCACACAGGTCCCTGCCTGCTTTTGCTGGATATACCAAGAATTCAAGTCCCTGACTATTCTTTACCCAGGTCATCAGAGTTGTGCTTACAGGAATGAGGCAATGTCTTATGCTGGACAAATAGGTTTGTTTTTGCTTACTATAAAAGAGATTTCTCAAGCTCAACATTCTTCTTCTATATGCAGCCCACTGTGTGTGCATTCGTGGGCTTGTGGTGGAGGTAGGGCATGTACAATTGAAGCAAATGAACTTGAAGCATTGGCTGCTACTTTGCCATTAATAATAAAGTCCTTTATCTCTGACCCAGTAGTTTACGGTCTTCTGCCAACATTCATGAAACTGTGGCAGGCTGACTTGTTAGATTGNGCTGGTTCTGCAAGTGTTGGAAAAACTGCAAAATGTATTCAGCTGCTGCTACAGGAAGGAATTGTTACTGCTGGTCTGAAGGATTAGGAAAGTCAATCACACAGGTCCCTGCCTGCTTTTGCTGGATATACCAAGAATTCAAGTCCCTGACTATTCTTTACCCAGGTCATCAGAGTTGTGCTTACAGGAATGAGGCAATGTCTTATGCTGGACAAATAGGTTTGTTTTTGCTTACTATAAAAGAGATTTCTCAAGCTCAACATTCTTCTTCTATATGCAGCCCACTGTGTGTGCATTCGTGGGCTTGTGGTGGAGGTAGGGCATGTACAATTGAAGCAAATGAACTTGAAGCATTGACTGCTACTTTGCCATTAATAATAAAGTCCTTTATCTCTGACCCAGTAGTTTACGGTCTTCTGCCAACATTCATGAAACTGTGGCAGGCTGACTTGTTAGATTGCAAGTATAATAAAATCTTAGATTTCATTATGAGTTCTAAAATTATTATTTGCATGTTCATTTTGAGTGGGAGGTTAATGTATGAATGTATTCCTGGCTTTTTGTGTTAACCCTCAGTTTTGTAGTGACCTTCGCTTGGTCCTAGATGCTCCTACTCATGGTGATATTGAAAAGTTCATCCAGAATGCAGTATAGAGAGTCAAGGAGGGAGAGTAAGAAAAAGAGTTGAGAAAGAGAAAATAGAATGTGAGATTTCAAAGAATATTTGATAGGAGTCTCAGATGATTTAATGGAATAAATGATAATCAATATTTGAAAAGATATCAAGAATAAGGAAGAAATTTTAAAAGCTACCAAAGAGAAAGGGTGTATTACTTATAAAAGAATGACAGCTGACAGCAGTTTTTCAGCAGCAATAGATGCCAGAAGACATTAGAATAATATCTTTAACCGCTCAGATAAAATAGCTGCTAATGCAGAATTTCATGTTAATCAAACTGTCATTTAAGAGGGAGGATGTAAGGTATAGAATGAGGAGGTATACACATAAATTAATAAAATATTTTGAGGAATTTAATTATTGACTCTAAAAATTAAGATCGGATAATGCAATGTACAGGAGTATAGTTTGTGTGTGTGTGTGTGTGTGTGTGTGTGTGTG
>NW_007733939.1:23085-25239 GCF_000696425.1 Galeopterus variegatus
GAACAGCAAATGAAAAGACAAACAAAAGGATAACTGGCATTCTCAGAGAACAACAAAAGAAGCTGGTGGAGCTGAGTGGAGTGCATGAGTAACAGAGTGCACGAAGGAGGGGTGAAGCCACAGAGGTAATGGAGATCATCACTTATAAGGACTGGCTTTTACTCTGAATGAAATACAGAGCCATTCGAAGGTTCTAAATTTTTGACATCTATTTAACATCCTTACTTTGCTAGGCTGAGATTAGGTTGCAAAAATATTACTTTGGTAATTTAACTAATAAAGAAAAAAGCACACATAGATTCTAATGTTGCTTCCTTCCTCAAGAATCTACAGTGGTTCTGTTACCTATTGTGTTACCTTAAGTTTCATTATTTTATTTTAAAGACATTCATAATCTTGCCACATTGTATTTATTTAATCCCATTTCTTCTAGTTCTTCCAGACCTAAGATCAATTCTTCTAATCCTAATTCTTCTAAAACTAGGTGCAGTTTTAGTCTAGTTCCATTACCTATACAATAGTTCCCCCTTATCCATGATTTTGTTTTCTGTGGTTTCAGTTACCCATGGTCAGCTGCAGTCTGAAAATATTAAATGGAAAATTCCATGATGGAATCTTGGACTGTCCCACTTTATCCCACCCAGGACGTGAATCATCCCTTTGTCCAGCATATCCACACTGCATACACTACCTGGCCATTAGTCACTTAGTAGCTGTTTTGGTTATCAGATCAAAAAAACAGTATACTCGCATATAAGGATGGGTACTGTCTGAGGTTTCTGGGATCCACTGGGGGTCTTAAAACATATCCCCAGTGGATAAGGGGTGACAACTGTAATTTGTTCTGATTAAAATAACTGGGAGATTTTTCATAATGGACATTGATTACATAAAAGTGTTTTCAATAAATACATGAAATGTTTTGGAAGTCTTCATTTAAATACCATTGAGGCTCTTAAATGTGTGAATAATTGATTCGCTTTCATCATTTTATCAATCAAGAATCCTAGTTGCAGGAAATCACTGTTATAGCTAGTGATTTATTAGAGGGCACTGAATTGCTGACAGAATCTCTCTGGAGGCTAGGAAGTTAGGTACATTTGTTAGACAGCTTGGAACCATGCAGCCAGGAGAAATGTCTGAGCGTACCATGTAGCTGATTGAATACCAGCTCCATTGCCTTCATTGCCCACACAATATCTGTGAAGCCAGAGACCAGTCACTACAACTTCTGTTAGAGCTACCACAGAAGAATCAGATACCTTCACCACTGTGCTTGCAAGACCAGTAGCCTCCCGTCATGTGACTGCTGCCTCAGCTCATTCACGTCTTCCTTCCAAATATTACATATTTGTTTATATTTGGCAGTGCCTTGGTGTATACTCTTAGCTTGAATGGAGTCTGGGAAATGTTATATATAGTTTTCCATCCTCTGTAATACATGAAGGTGTGTTTGAGAGGGGATTTGAATGGGTGTGGAGAAACTGCCATATTCATAATAAAAGAAATGACAGCAAAAATGACAATGGAATACCTTTTTTCATCTATCATTCTGATAATCGGTAGCAATCAATAGGTTGATAACTTTTGTGTTAAAGATCTTGGAAACAGCCACTCATAAATTGTTTGTAGTAGTATAAATTAGTAAAACATTTATGGAGGATAAATTGGCAATAACTTATCAAAATTACAAATGTATATACTGATTGACAAAATTCTACTTCTGGAATTTATCTTACATAGCCACAGAATGTGGAAACAAATTAAATGTTCATCAATAGGAGACTGACTAGATAAATTACAATGTATCCATACAAGAGGAAATTCTGCAGCCACTAAAATGAGTGAGGTGGCAGCTCTTTGTGGACTGATTTGGAAAGATCTCCAAGGTACAACAGTAAGTGAAAGAAGCAAGTTCAGAATAGAATGTATGATATTCTGTGTTAGAAACAGAGACTGGTGTGTGTAAACTGCAACAGAATTTCTATATCTGGGAGGGCTCAGAGTGAGGATTTGATGTGACATGGTACACAGCTAGGAACCACGTTGTATTCCATTTTTGTTGTTTATAACAAAATACTTGGAACTGGGTAATTTATAAAGAAAATGAAATTTATTGTTTACAGTTTCTGAGGCTAGGAAGTCCAAAGTCCA
>NW_007733939.1:25295-29414 GCF_000696425.1 Galeopterus variegatus
TAAGATTGTTTGCATGAAATAGGTACAGATTTAAACTAAATCAAGCAAAAAACAAAATGTAGGGATATGTATTAGTCCATTTGTGTTGCTTATAACAAAATACATAGAACCGGGTATTTTATAAAGAAAATGAAATTTATTGTTTACAGTTTCTGAGGCTAGGAAGTCCAAAGTCCATCTGGTGGTGGCAACAGCAACCCTGGGGCCTCATATTACAAGATAGTGGAAGCAGAGAGAGCAGAGAGAGAGAGACAGACTCTCCTCTTCTTTTAAAGCCCTCAGAACCATGCCCCTGACCACCATTTTTAATCCATTCACTACTGCACAATCCTACAATCCAATCACCTCTTCAAGGCTCCACCTTTCAATTACCATAATAGGATTTCCCACCCTCTTAAGAATCACAGCTGGGGCTAAGTTTCCAATACACAAAACCTGGGGGACACAATTCAAGCTTCAGTGAGTTTTGCGGGGGACATAATTCAATCCACTACACATGTGTACCATGGAAGTGATTTAGTACAAAATATTTACTAGGTATTTAAGAAGCTGATAGCTGGTTGCATTGTAGAAGGAACTGTGTGATTGAGGAACAGAACTGGAAAAGAGACTTTTTTTACTTTGGTACTTTTTGGATTTTGTATCATTTGCCGTCATTGCATACTAAAAATTAATTCATTTTAAATTAGCCGTTGCTATTGTCTACCAAATTGTTTCTGAAAGTAGGGAATATGTCTACAATACATTTATCATTAAAGAGTTTGTGTATTTGTGAATAAATTAAGTACACTATATAAGAAAGTTTTTCTCAATGGAATTAGGTTGTTGTTTTCTTTTTCAATTGTGTACTATAATTGGCTACTGTATATGTTAACCATTGTTAATGACAGAAGGTAGTTGAAAATTAGATGATCTGTTATTGGTTAATGGTGGAAGTGAAATGAGAATGCTTTCTATTTAGAAAAAGTTTATATTCATAGATCATTTTACTATTTTTAATATTAGTTTCATAGGTAGAAAAGATGTGATACAAAAAATTTGTGATTAACAAATACATGGCATTTATATTAGTTCCTAGATAAGAAACTTGGTCCGTTTTGTGTTCATAGTAAACAGAAGCAATACTGTTTTCTATGTAATGTAACTTGTCTTTACTAACACAAACACTAGTACAGAGAGAACTGAATTGACGTTTGGTTTTTGAATTAATGAGATGAATATAAGAAAATTATTAAAAGCTTTACATTAAATTATTATGTTTCACTTTGAGTTTTTAATGTTAAAGTAAGTATTGAAAGAAATGGTAAATTGTCAATGTATGAGTGTATATCTAATTCAGAGTCCCGCTAAGTAGTGTTTGCCGTGTTTAAGGAAATTTGCAGAACATCTTAAGGTCGTATTTCTTTGTCTACTTGTACATATTTCTCTAGAATATTTTCTACCCCCAATAATGTTGGTATGCTTTGTTTAATTTCAACTCAAAACTTTCATCTGTTTCAGACCTTCAACTACTTATTATTACTTGAAGGATCTAATAATATTTTATCAAAAATATTTGGCTGCAGTGAAAAGATAGAGCCTTAAATAACCAATTAATTTGGAATCTGTTTAAGAGGGGATAGGCTTGATGCATATAGGAGGGCTTTCCACTATGTTTAATAGAACATTACGACTTGGTTTCAATTTGGAGTCTCTTAAGTCATTGGTTTCCAAACTAGACTACACAAACATAAAATATATGCTAAGAAAATAGTAGATATTTTACTGTGTGCGTATGGATAATAGTACATGATTTTAAAAGTTGGGAAACCAACTTTTTAAGGCAATTCATTGCTTTGGGTACTAAAAAAGGCAGCAATTTGGACTATCATTTGTAACTCTCAAAGTAAACTTGGAATGTAAACTCAAGTGTTTTCTTTCCTTTTTAAAATGTTGAGAAATAAACATGTTTACAGTAATTTAAGGGCATTCATCCCAATTGGGTTACATCTGTCTTTTGTTTTATATTTAAGCCAAGTTTGTATACCTTGGATGAATACCTTTAGATTTCTTGCCACCTGAAAATACAGATGATTTCAATACCAAAACCATACTCTTTCTTTTCAGTTAATTGTAGTTTCAGGCCTTTGCATGTGGGGTCGCTTTCCTTGGTATCCAAACTGCAAACATTTTCTCTGATTGCTTTATGCTCTGTGATACCAATGAGATGTCTTTTCCTGCCCTGTGTTTCCATGTACTCAGTACTTTGTGGTATGTGTATTGTGAGAGACAGCAGTAAGCAAATGCTTATTGATGGCTATAATTTATGAAAATTCATGTTTTTATCTCAGATATTCAAGATTAAAGCAGTGCAATTGGCTGAGAAACTCCTTCCTGCCTTTAACACACCTACTGGGATTCCCTGGGCAATGGTGAATCTGAAAAGGTAAACTCTATTTTATGTGGTTATTTGTTGCTTTGCCTCCCACAGATTTGTTACCCCATTTCCCCTGGGTGATGGAACCACCAAAGATTACTCAAAGCCCATCTCTTTTGAGCAGTGAGAAGCCTCCAAAAGGGGTTAATTTCCCTGAACCCTCAAAAGCAAGGCATTCCTTCCATTTGAGAAATTAACCCCGAATTGGGGTTCTCTTCCTGCATTTATACTCCAGACCAAGAAGTTACAGGAAGAGACATAGTTTGAACAAGTTTAACAATAGAAGCTGTAACATTCAGTAAAAACAAGTCAGATGACATTCTATCAGGCAATTAAGTGATCTACCAACAAAAGCTTGATCTAGCAAACATTCCTTCTCCCTCCATCAGCTTTCCAGTAATCAATAGAAGCTGTAACATTCAGTAAAAACAAGTCAGATGACATTCTATCAGGCAATTAAGTTATCTACCAACAAAAGCTTGATCTAGCAAACATTCCTTCTCCCTCCATCAGCTTTCCAGTAATTTTACATATCAGTCAGTAACTAGTCTGTCTTTGAGCCAGCAACCTTGCTGCGTTACAATTCCTTATCTTACAACAGAGATTTTATAGCCTGGGGAAAATTTCCTGTCCTTTGCAAGGTCAATATTTGAAACTACGAGGCTTTGGAAAACCAGGCCTTGTGAAGTACATTTGCTTTATGAATACTCCACAGTTACTTCTGTTCTGAAAGAATTAAATTAACAATTAAATTAAAATTAATTAGTTAAATTTAATTAATTTTGACCTTTTAGTATTAAAAATTTCTAATGATCTGCTCCCACCATACATTTTAAAATCTTAACATTGTTTTTCTCTGCATATATGCAGAAGTTTGTTTCTTTAAAATATTTTCTGATTTTTTGAATATTTCCTTTAGTTTGAAACAGGTCACCTGACTTAATTTCAATCCTGTTTTTGCTACTTGTTTCTCTAGTCTTAGATTCTCTTCCCTGCCTCTGTGGTTCTTTTTATTTGCTTATTTATTTCCATTTACTGTTATAATGGATTCAAAGTATATTTCTTCTTTTCTTTTTATATACCATCTGCTGATCTAAGTCAAAATTGAAAACAATATGCTTAGAAACTAGGGCTTCCTATAGTTGAATGTCTTATTAATGATAGGAGAAGACATAATTCATGATGTTGACTGTATGGACTTTATTATAGTATCCACACTATTGAAGGTTAGACTGAACTCTTAAAGTGTTCTTTGCAATCTATTTCATTCCTAATAGAAAACACTGTTTTTTACTTAGAAATAGATAAAATGTTTACTTTGGACAACTTTATAAATCATGGAAAGATATACAATTAAAATTTGAATAATGTCAACATCTTTTAACTTGCATTTAAATAATTCATGTTGACTGAAATTTTTGTTGCTCATTTTTTCTCCAAGTAAAATTTATTATTCATCTTAATGTCAGAGTTTGGAAATTACATGAAAATTTGACTGTTGCTCTTCTTGCACCAAGACCCCTTAGAATAAAAATTAGGAGCATTTTATTTTTCTGGAAATATGAATCTGTGACAACTTAAGTTGAAAAAACTAATTTATATTAATAATTTCTTTCTAAGGAAGAACTTTATAGAAATTAGATTTACATTGTGAAATCAGAATTTAATACTGAGGGCCGGCCCGGTGGCACATGCTATCGCGC
>NW_007733939.1:30403-54364 GCF_000696425.1 Galeopterus variegatus
ACCACCAAAGATTACTCAAAGCCCATCTCTTTTGAGCAGTGAGAAGCCTCCAAAAGGGGTTAATTTCCCTGAACCCTCAAAAGCAAGGCATTCCTTCCATTTGAGAAATTAACCCCGAATTGGGGTTCTCTTCCTGCATTTATACTCCAGACCAAGAAGTTACAGGAAGAGACATAGTTTGAACAAGTTTAATAATAGAAGCTGTAACATTCAGTAAAAACAAGTCAGATGACATTCTATCAGGCAATTAAGTGATCTACCAACAAAAGCTTGATCTAGCAAACATTCCTTCTCCCTCCATCAGCTTTCCAGTAATTTTACATATCAGTCAGTAACTAGTCTGTCTTTGAGCCAGCAACCTTGCTGCGTTACAATTCCTTATCTTACAACAGAGATTTTATAGCCTGGGGAAAATTTCCTGTCCTTTGCAAGGTCAATATTTGAAACTACGAGGCTTTGGAAAACCAGGCCTTGTGAAGTACATTTGCTTTATGAATACTCCACAGTTACTTCTGTTCTGAAAGAATTAAATTAACAATTAAATTAAAATTAATTAGTTAAATTTAATTAATTTTGACCTTTTAGTATTAAAAATTTCTAATGATCTGCTCCCACCATACATTTTAAAATCTTAACATTGTTTTTCTCTGCATATATGCAGAAGTTTGTTTCTTTAAAATATTTTCTGATTTTTTGAATATTTCCTTTAGTTTGAAACAGGTCACCTGACTTAATTTCAATCCTGTTTTTGCTACTTGTTTCTCTAGTCTTAGATTCTCTTCCCTGCCTCTGTGGTTCTTTTTATTTGCTTATTTATTTCCATTTACTGTTATAATGGATTCAAAGTATATTTCTTCTTTTCTTTTTATATACCATCTGCTGATCTAAGTCAAAATTGAAAACAATATGCTTAGAAACTAGGGCTTCCTATAGTTGAATGTCTTATTAATGATAGGAGAAGACATAATTCATGATGTTGACTGTATGGACTTTATTATAGTATCCACACTATTGAAGGTTAGACTGAACTCTTAAAGTGTTCTTTGCAATCTATTTCATTCCTAATAGAAAACACTGTTTTTTACTTAGAAATAGATAAAATGTTTACTTTGGACAACTTTATAAATCATGGAAAGATATACAATTAAAATTTGAATAATGTCAACATCTTTTAACTTGCATTTAAATAATTCATGTTGACTGAAATTTTTGTTGCTCATTTTTTCTCCAAGTAAAATTTATTATTCATCTTAATGTCAGAGTTTGGAAATTACATGAAAATTTGACTGTTGCTCTTCTTGCACCAAGACCCCTTAGAATAAAAATTAGGAGCATTTTATTTTTCTGGAAATATGAATCTGTGACAACTTAAGTTGAAAAAACTAATTTATATTAATAATTTCTTTCTAAGGAAGAACTTTATAGAAATTAGATTTACATTGTGAAATCAGAATTTAATACTGAGGGCCGGCCCGGTGGCACACTGCTACAGTGCGCTGCTTGGGAAGCGCGGCGGCGCTCCCGCCCGAGGGTTCGGATCCCACATACAGACCAGTTCCCGCTCACTGGCTGAGCGAGGCGCGGGAGCAGCGCCGAGGGTTGCGATCCCATTGCCGGTTCCCGGTCCGGTATGGGGGCAACACTGAGGGTTGCGATCCGTTGCCGGACACGGAAAAAGACAAAAGACAAAAAAAAAAAAAAAATTTAATACTGAACATTAAATCTAACATTACTGTTCTCTGATTTCATGCACAATATATAATGCAGATTACTTCCTTTGTGAGGAAATAGTTGGCTGAAGTTCCAGAGCATCCCCCATGAGAGGATATGGCCATGTGATGCTATATACATACTTGTTCTCTTTTCACAGTTTCATGACAGATTTTCTGATGTTTTCTTCAGTATCATTGTTAGAGTCATACAGCCTTCTTAGATAATAATTAAAAGTTAATTCTAATAAAAAAAAGAACTAGAGGTTGTTTTTTTTTTGTCTACCTACAGGAAAAGAACTGAAAAATCAAGGTTTAATTGTAAAACTTCAAATTTAAGATTGAGATTAAAGTAGAAAGATTTTCAAGGACCATATCTTGAACATTGTAGAAGTTTAATTTTTATTTAATTTTTTTGTATATATTTATGCAAACATATAATTTTACTTGTGTTTATATATCATGAATGTATTTGTTTACTTAGTTTTTAAAGTTTTTTTGGGGGGGTGGGGGTTGACATGTTTTCCACACATAGGCCTTCCCCTCAGTCTTGCTGCCTGAAAGCCAACCCATGTTAACAATCTAGCATATTTATCTTCTACAGTGTGATACAGCATATAGAAACACAAGCATATATCCCTTGTGGAGCTTTTTTAAATGGTGTACTTGTATGCTGGCTTTTCTGCTTATGTTTTTCACTCAACAATACCCCACGGAAATACCCTTCCAGGTCATCTGATAAGAGATCTAAATCAAGCTTTGTGATGACTACATAGTGAGACATAGGATAGTTATACCATAATTTATATATTCATATCCATACCAGAGGTATTTGTTTTCATTATTTTCCCACCATAAACATTGCTACAGTAGCATCCTGTGTTATACATCCTTACACAGTGAGGATTTTATTTCTCTGGAAATGATTCTTCAGAATATGATTGCTAGATCAAAGGACATGTATCTTTTTTATTTCTGTGGGGTAGATTCCCAGGTATGGGAATGGTGTCTTAAAGGACTATTTTAAAATTTAATAGATACTGCTAAAATGTATTCCAAAAATGCTGTATTACATCACATTTTCACCAGCAATGTATAAGAGTACCTAAATGTCTGCAAATATAACTTCTTTTTAATTTTTGATAGACTGGTGACTATAAAGTGTTAATATGTGTTTTCTGACTAATTTGATAAAGTTTTCATAAATTTATTGGACACTTAGATTTGCTTTTTTGTGAATTTTCTATTTCTAATTGTCGCTTGGATTGTTTGCCTTTTTCTAATTAATTTGTAAAGCACTTTGTAGATTGTAGAGTTAATTTTTCTTTCCTTGCTCTTCTACTTGTTTGTTGTCTTTATAATAATTTGTCATTCATAAGTTTTAAATTTTTATATATATTTAAATATATCTTTTATAACTTTTGACTTTATAGTCTTGGTTAAAAAGATTGTCTTCACCTATTTTTTTATATTCTAGATTTCCATGAAAGCTTTTCTATTACTACTTTTTAGAAAAAATTCATTGTGGTGTTAGTTGTAGAATTTCCTTTCTTTTCAATTTTATTGAAACATAGTTGATTGTACATATCTGTGGGGTACAGAGTTGAATATCAATATCTGCATGCAATATGTGATGCTCAAATCAGGTTAATTAGCATATTCAACATTATACAATGTAACCTTTTTTCATGGCCCTATACCAATTCCTCCCTTACTTCTCCCGCTCCTCTCCATTTCCCACCTCTGGTAACCTCACTTCTTTTCTCTCCTTTTGAAAGTTCAGTGAATTATTGTGGTTGTTATATCTTTCTTTTTTAAAGTAAATTTTTTAGCTCCCACTTATGAGTGAGGGCATGTGGTACTTCTTTTCTGTGTCTGGCTTATTTCACTTACCATGAGTTTCTCTAAGTTCATCCATGTTGCTGCTAATGGCAGTATTTCATTCTTTTTTATGGCAGAGTAGTATTCCATTGTGTATATATACCACATTTTCCTTATCCAGTCATCTGACGATGGACATGTAGGTTGATTCCAACTCTTGGCTATTGTAAATAGAGCTGTGATAAACATGGGAATGCAAGTATCCCTTCAATGTGATGATTTCCAATCCTTTGGTTATATACCCAGCAGTAGGATTGCTGGATCATATGGCAGTTTTATCTGTAGTTGTTTGGGAAACCTCCACATTGTTTTCCAGAACGGCCACACCAGTTTACAGTCCCACCAACAGTGCAGGAGAGTTCCACTTTCTCTGCATTCTCGGCAATATTTTTTATCCTGTTTTTGATAATAGCCAGTCTAACTGGAGTGAGATGATCTCTCAGTGCGCTTTTGATTTGCATTTCCCTGATGCTGAGTGATGTAGAGCACTTTTTCATGTGTCTGTTGTCCCTTTGCATGTCTTCCTTTGAGAGATGTCTATTCAGCTCCTTTGCCCATTTTTTAATTGCATTATTTGTTTTTTTACCATTAAGTTGAGTTCCTTGCATATTCTCGATATTAATCCTTTGTTGGATGCATAGTTTGCAAATATTTTTTTCCCACTCCATAGGTTGTCTTTTTGCTCTGTTAATTGTTTCTTTTGCTGTGCAGAAGCTTTTTAGTTTGATATAAACCCATTTGTGTATTTTTCCTTTTGTTGCCTGTGCTTTTGGGGTTATATTCATAAAGTCTTTGTCCGATCCTACTTCCTGAAGTGTTTCCCCTATGTTTTCTTTTAGTAGTTTTATAGGTTTTTTGTCTTATATTTAAGTCTTTAATCAATTTTGAGTTGATTCTGGTATATGGTGAGAGGTACAAGTCTAGTTTCATTCTTCTACTTATGGATGTCCAGTTTTCCCAGCATCATTTATTGAAGAGGCTGTCTTTACCCCAACATATGTTCTTGGTGCCTTTGTTAAAGGTCAGTTGGCGGTAAGTATGTGGATTGATTTCTGGATTTTTCATTCTGTTCCACTGGTCCATGTGTCTGTTTTTATGCTAGTACTCTGCTGTTTGGTTATTATAGCTTTGTAGTGTAATTTGAAGTCAGGTAGTGTTTATTTGTTTATTTTTTGCTCAGACTTAATTTTTTTGCTAGGATTGCTTTGGCTATTTGAGATCTTTTGTTACTGTATATGAATGTTAGGATTGTTTTTTCTATTTCTGTGAAGAGTGTCATTGGTATTTTGATGAGAATTGCATTGTATTTGTAGATCACTTTGGGTAGTATGGACATTTTCACAATGTTAATTCTCCCAGTCCAAAAGCATGAAATGTCTTTCTATCTTTTTTTGTCCTCTTTAATTTCTTTCAACAGTGATTTGTAGTTTTCATTGTAAAGATCTTTCACCTTCTTGGGTAAATTTATGCCTAGGTATTTTATTTTTTAGTGACTATTATAAATGGGGTAGTTTTCTTAATTTATTTTTCTGCTATTTCATTGTTGGAATATTAAAGTGCTACTGATTTTTGCATGTTGATTTTGAATCCTGTAACTTTACTGAAATCATTTATCAACTCTAAGAGTTTTTTTGTAGAGTCTTTAGGCTTTTCTATTTATAGGATCATGTCATCTGCAAACAGGGACAGTTTGACTTTGTCTTTTCCAATCTGGATGCCCTTTATTTCTCTCTCTTACCTGATTGCTGTGGCTGATACTTCCAATGCTATGTTAAATAGGAGTGGTGAGAGTGGGCATCTCCTTGTCTTGTGGTTGTTGATATTGTTTAGATCATCTGTGTCTTTCCTGATTGTTCTTTTTTGGCATAATTGTTTTATGAGTTGCTGAGATGAGCTGTTAAAACACCTTAAGTATGGTTGTGGAATTGTCTGTTCTCTCTTTATGTCTGTCATCTTTTGCTTCATGCATTTTGAAGCTTTACTCTTAAGTACTTACACATTTATGATATGTCTTTCTGATGATTTGATCCTTTTATCATTACGTTGAGTCCCTCTTCATATCTGGTAATACTTTTGTCTCGAAGTATATCAGATATTATTGTAGCTTCTCCTCTCTTCCTGTGCTTACTATTTTCATTGTTTATCTTTTTTTATCATTTAGTTTCAACCTCACTGTTTAAATTATTGTGCCTCTTTTGGAAACAGCATGTAGTTGGATTTTGCTTTTGATATACAGTCTGACAATATCTGCCGTTTAGGTGGAATGTTTATTAGTTCATTAGCATTATGGTAATTACTGATATGGTTTAATTTAGGTTCTCTGTTTTTTCTTCTCTTTTTCTGACTTCTTTTGATGAAAATATTTTAGAATTCTATTTTAGTTTATGAGCTTTTTAATTTATTTATTAATTTTTAAGTAGTTATTATAGGAATCACCCTATACACAATTAATATTTCAGTCAAGTTAATATTATACCACTTAACATAAAGTATAGAAACATACTGCAACCATTCCTGTCCATTTACACACTCTCTCCCATCCCTTATATGGTATAGTTGTCAAGTGAATTATATCTAGTAAACTATAAATCTCAAAATACATTTAAAAAATATCTGCTTTAAACAGTCCTCTGAATTTCGGTAATCGTCTTAATATTTACCCAGGTGTTTGCTATACTATACCAGGCTCTTCATTCCTTTCTGAAGGTCTGAATTTTAATCTGGTATTACTTCCCTTCAGCCTAAAGAATTTTGTTTAGCCTTTCTAGTAGTGTTAATCTATAGGGATGGATTCTTATAGTTTTGTTTTGCAAAGTTTTTATTTTTGCATTCATTCTTAAAGGATATTTGCAGTCTATGTAAAATTCTGGGTTGATTTCCCGCCCTCCACTTTAAAGATGTTGTTCCTCTTTCATTTCAGATAAGTGAGAATTTGAATCATATAGATCATTTGTGTGTGTGTGTGTGTGTGTGTGTGTGTATAATGTCTTTTTTCTTTTCCCTCTGAATGCTTTTTTCTTGTTATTTTTGATTTTCAGCAGTTTGACTAACATGTGCCCTAGCATGGTTCTTTTTTTTCTTCTTAAAATATTTTTTCTGCTCCACTTTTCTTTCTTCTTCTTCTGAAATTCCAGTTATTCTTATTTTAGAACTTTTATTACTGTCCCACAGGTCCCTAAGGCTCTTGTTTTTATTTGTAAATCCTTTTTCTTCTGTTCTTCAGACCGAATAATTTTTATTGATGTATTATCATGTTCACTGACTCTTTCCTGTGTTACTCTAATCTGCTCTTAAGCCCATCTAGTGAATATTTTAGAATTTTGATTTGACTCTTTCATTCTGCTTCTCAGCTAGACCTCCTATATATTCATTCATTGTAAACATATTTACCTGTATTTCATTGAACATAGTTAGAATAGCTGCTTTAAAATCTTATAATTCTAACATATGGGTCACCTCAGGATTAGTCTCAGTTGATTATCTTTTTACTTGAGGGTTGGTCACATTCTTAATGTATCCCAGACATTGTGAAAGTTATGTTGTGGAGACTCTGGATTCTGTTATTTAATTCTGAAGAGGTGTGTGTGTGTGTGTGTGTGTGTGTGTGTGTGTGTGTGTGTGTGTGTGTGTCTATGATTTAAGTAGTCATCAACTTAGTTGAAATCAGACTTCAAATTCTGTCTGATTTCATTTAATTTATCTTTAACTGGACTGCTTTGAGTATGTTTTTATTCATTCACTATTCAGAGGGCAGCTAGATATATAGGCAGAGTTCATATACAGAGTTAGGGGCTTCCCCTTCCTGGCTCTCTTCTCCCAGGATTCCTCCTTCTACCTCTTTTTTCAGCAGCTGTAATTGGTGCAAACACTAGCTTGAATTTTTCAAGTATGTCGAACTTAAAGATATTATAAAACAGCATGAGATTTCATTGTTGGAATATTAAAGTGCTACTGATTTTTGCATGTTGATTTTGAATCCTGTAACTTTACTGAAATCATTTATCAACTCTAAGAGTTTTTTTGTAGAGTCTTTAGGCTTTTCTATTTATAGGATCATGTCATCAAAAAAAAAAAAAAAAAAAAAAAAGAAAAGAAAAGAAAAAAAAAAGATTCCATTTTCTTACCTAGCAAATTGGCAAAAAAAGAATGACATTATTTAGGACTGGCCTGAGTGTAGAAATGAAAACTCACATATAGCTGTTGAAATTGGAAATTTGAGTAACTCAGAAAGCAGATTGGCAGTAGGTTGTTAAAAATCTAGATGTCTGCCTTCCCTTTGACATCCTAATTTCAGTTTTAGAAATTTATCTTAATGAAGGAAGTGAAAGTATGTACAAAGATTTAGTTGTCAGGATGTTTATGGTGATGCTGTTTACATTAATGAATGTAGAATGAAATGCATTAAGTGCAAAAGGTTGGCACATCTATATAGTGGAATATGATGCAGCCATTTGAAATGACATTCTGAACGTGAATTGGTTTGTGATGTATTAAGTGAAAAAGCAACATATACGAGAATATGACCTTATTTTTGTGTTATATAAACATACTCTATTATACTGTCTACCCACTTCTAAGTAGGAATCAGGTTTTACTTTCTTACTCTAGCTTCCCTTCCTTCTCCTTAGACTACAGAAACAAGCAACAATGCAATAGATTTCTCCCTCCCTCTCTTTCCCCTCTTCTTCCTTCTCTTTTTCTATTCTCCTTCTATTTAGCTAGATTTTTTAATTGTGAAAAGAAATCCATGTATTTGGTGAATGTACATGTATTGAAATAGCATGTATTCATTATAAAGTAAGCCTTCTATTCCAAACCCCTAGTCTTTCATGGAAACCACTATTAAAAGTTTCTTGTTATCCTTCCAGACATGTATTTATATAAGCATGCATGCCCTTGTATGTGTATGTTATTTACTTGTCATTTTCATTTAACAATAGGTCTTGAAAATTACTCCATATCAACGCTTTATATAAATTTATCTCATTCCTTTTAAGAATACAGTATAATGATTATGAAAATATTATAATTTATTAACTTTAATCCCTTAACGAACTTTTAGATTATTTCCAGTTTTTTACTGTCAAAACATGCTGGAAGAAATATCCTGCATATTTTGCAACATATGTGTGTGTGTGTGTGTGTGTGTGTGTACACATATACATGTGTTAGTATGACTTTGGTAGAAATGCTGGATCAGAGAGTTATGTTCATTTTCTGTGTTGATAGATACTGCCCTCCAAAGACGATATACCAGTTGACAAGTTCATAATAAATGTGTGAGAATGGCTCTTATCTAACATTTTGAAAATACTGGGTTTTTTTTTACCAGATAGGTAAAAATAAAATCTTGTTTTAAGTTTCATTTCATTGATTTTTTAGGGAAGTTGTGTATATTTTATTCATTGCACAGCCTTTTTATGTCCTTTTTTTCCTACTGGATAGAAATTAGTTCTTAAGATCTTTTTTGTATATTAGCTAAATTAGTATTTTGTCATATATGTTGCAAGTGTTTTTTACTAATATTTATGGGAATCTTTTCTTCAAATACTTTCATCTTTTTCTGGTACAATTGTGGTTTCATTTTTTTTTTGTATGTTTGATCCACCTAGAATTTATTCTGGTATGAGAAGGAAGATAGAAATTGAGCTTAATTTTTTAAAGATGTTTATATTATTGCTCTGACATTATTTATTAAATAATACCTCTTTTCCCACTGAAGTATTAATTGAATGGTAATACATAATAAAGTATGAAAAGTATTTCCATATGTATATGTGAATCTGCTTTCCAGACTATCTTCTGTTGCATTGATTAGTGTATTTATTTTAACTCTAGTTTGTTGACATAATTATAGTATAGTTGCTTTACTGTCTGGTAGTAGTAGTCCTTTTAGTATCCCATTACTCAGAATTTTCTTAGCTGTTCTCACATGCTTTTTTTTTATATGAAGCTTAGAATTATGGTGTCTAATTTATTTTTATTTTTTGATCCTCTGTATTTTAGTTGAGTTTGCATTAAATTTAGAATTAATTTAAATCTCCCTTATAACGTTATGCCTTTTCATTTATTTAAATGTTACTTATGAGTATGTCTGTGAGGAACAGATATAAAATTTCTTTTATATAGATTACAAACATTTCTTAGATTCACTTAAATGTTTAACTTTTAAATTTTTATTTAAAATTTTGGAGGAACACATGGAAAATGCTTTTATTTATGTTTTCTAGGAGTCAAAAGGCTTTCCAGACATGATACAAAGCCTGGAAGGTGTATAGCCTTTATTAAACAAAAGATTTAATGAAATGTTAGAAACATCCCACTAAAATCAAGAACAAGAAAAATGTTTAACATTTATCTGAAGTTTTAGCAATTATAACAAAATAGGGAAAAGGAATGAACATATTAGACTGAAGATAAAAAATTATAGTTAATTACAGGTTGTGTGATTGGTTTCCTGGGGAAAAAATGATGATCAATTAAAAAAAAAACCAAAACATGAGAAAATAAAAGTGTTGAATAAAATGGCCAGTTAAAAAAAATGTTTTGGGGCTGGCCCAGTGGCTCACTCGGGAGAGTGTGGTGCTGATAGCACCGAGGCCGCAGGTTCAGATCCTATATGGGGATGGCCGATGCGCTTGTTGGCTGAGTATGGTGCGGACCACACCATGCCGAGGGTTGCGATCCCCTTACCGGTCAAAAAAAAAAATTTTTTTTTTTTGAATACCCGGGACATTGGGTTGAAACTTCAGAAGGGTCATGCCTTAGTCAAGAGCTAAATTACTCATAAAGAACTGTAGGCTATAATAGAAAGCTTAAATTAGCCATAAAGTAAAGACAACTGTAACTATAACAGCAAAGCCTAAAAACAATCCTTAAAGTACTAAGCTGTCCACAAGTTATTTAACTGCCTGTCAAAAGAAAATTGAGCATGTTTTAAAAGAAGAAAATAAAATTCAGATATCAACATACTATCATAATATCCACAATTTACTCAGAAATTAGTAGGCATGCAAAGAAGCAGGAGAATGTAACCCATAATCAGGAGAAAAATCTGTCAATAAAAACAAACACAGAAATCACAGAGGTGATGGAGACAGCAGTAAGGGACTTTAAAATAACTGTTGTAAGTATGCTCAGGGATTTAAAAGGAGATGTGAAGAGAAGAGAGATTTTAAAAAGGACCAAAATGGAACTTCTAGACCTGGGAAATATATGAAATAAATAATTCACTTGTCAAGTCTAACAGCAGATTTGACACTGCATCAGAAAAGATTAGTGAGCTTGAAGACAACAATAGAAACCATCCAAACTGAAGCACAGAAGGAAAAAGAAAAAGCCGGGTATGGGGAGGAACATATCCAGTGACCGGTGGGGCAATATCAGATGGTTTAACATAATGTAATGGAGTGGTGGTGGTGAGAGGAGTGGCAGAAAAACTATTTCAGGAAGTACTATCATAATCTATCAAAAGCCCTTAAAATGTGTTTCTTTTGATCCAGCAATTCCACTTCTGGCAGTTTACCCTGAGGAAATAATTGGAGGCATGGGTTAATATGGAAGACATACAGTCGTCTCCCCTTATCCACAGTTTCACTTTCCATGATTCACAGTCATCTGTGGTTCAGGAATATTAAATGGAAAATTCCAGAAATTATAAATAAGTTTTAAATTGCAGGCCATTCTGAATAGTATGATGAAATCTCATGCCATCCTGTGCAGTCCCACTCTATCCAGCAGGGGACATGAATCATCCCTTTGACCAGCTTATCCACAATACCCTACTGGTAGTCACTTAGTAGTCTTCTCAGTTATCAGATCAAAAAAACCCAAAAAACATAGTGTATGTAAGATTTGGTACTTTTTGCAGTTTCAGGCATCCCCTGGGGGTCTTGGAATATATCCACTGTGGATAAACGGGGACTGCTATATACAAAATGATGTTTATCATAGCATATTTCATAAAAGCAAAAACATGAGTACAGGTTGAAAGTCTAAGATGAAGGTAATTTGGTAAGCAAATTTGGTAGTCCATAAGATAAAATAATATGCTACCATATAAATGATACCATAGGGAAGATATATACATTATGTTAAAAAAAATTTAAAAACCAGGTTATGGCATCATATAATAATGGTGACCATATAGTGTGTTAGTCATAAGTGTGCACTTTGAGAATGAATGTGGGAGTTAAAATAATTAAAATTATTTAACTATAAAAGTATTTATTTAATGACTGAAAATTGGTTTTATTTTATTGGATATCCTGTAAAGTAGTTCTATTAAAAAAGTATTATCCAAAATAAAATCATTTCTATAAAAACAAAGACATACATCCTTGTACATATTTCCAAATTTGAAATTATTGACATCTTCAGTGGACTTTTGTATTCTTTTATTTGAGGAAGTATTTCCTCTATAGCTGATCAGGGTGAATTCTGCTTAAATGCAGGATGTTCTCAGTTCTATATTTTTGCATATTAAAATGTGTAATATTTCAGACAGACCAGGTATTTTCACTTTGCTTTCATTTAGAGTACCTTCTGCAAATATTAGATATTTTTACATTGAAAAATAAGACTTTTAATTCATCTTAAATATTTCTTCCAATTTAGATGATGCACAATCACAAGGCTTCTAAATTTTATTCCACTGAACTATAAAATATAAATATATCTAATTGAAAACCGGAGCTCCATCAAAAGATTATTCCTACAAGTCAAGATATTCCAACTTAAACTTACATATTGAATGCTTCAATTTTGTTCATACCTTGCTTTTGTTGGGATACATTTTAATATCAACCTGTTTGCAAGTTTTTTTTCTAATAATTGCAATTCCCTAAAAGCTTTACTCCATTCCTAGAATACATTGATTAAGTGATTAAGGATATTTAACTGACTTTGAACAAAATACAAACCAAAATATAGATGACTCATTATCAAGACAATTTAATACAATTGTAGGACACTTATGTTGATTTTCCATGTAAATCATCAAAATTTTATAACACATTTCTAAAATCCTGTTGCTGGTAGGTTAGCCAAAAGAGAAATCATATTTTTTGCTTGTTTGTTTTTGTTTTTTGGTATTCATTGCAAATTTTCTGTTATTAGGTCCTCTGAGTATGTATAATAATATATGTTAAATTGTAACATCTATACCTATTATTTTGCTCTGTTGAAAATTCATAACATTTGCATGCAGTTATGATCAGATTAGTTTTTGGCAGCTCATCATCTTTTTATATTTGGAACTTTTCTGTCCTCAGGAGTGTTATTTCCTGTTCTTAGGGATTTTCTTAGTTTTCTGAGTTGTCAGAATATATGTAGGTATCAAATTTAATGGTTTAGATTCTTCCTGTGAGGCTGTATGTAAAATAAAAAGTGAAAAAAACCTTGTTTAGAATTTAGTATTTTGAAAAGTATTTGAATCTACAGTGGGTAAAAAACTTTCCTTTGTGGGAAATGGTAAATCGTTGGACTTCTAGGCTTTGTGTTTATACTTGAACACAGTGTAATCTATTTGTTGTGCTGAAACCTAGGTAATCTTTCTAAATGGTATGCTTTATTCCTTAAATATTATGTTATATTCCTTAAAGTCCTTCATGACTTTCCATCACACTTAAAATAAAAATTTTAAAATTATACCATGGCCTACAGAATTCTTGCATAGTCTGGATTATACCTAGTTCTCTAACCTTATCCTATATCATTCACTTCCCCATACTTTCTGAACTCTAGCCACATTAGCTCCCTTTCTGTCCCTCAGGGCCATTGCATTTGCTGTTTCTCCCACTGGGAATTCTCTTCTTCTAGATCTGTCCATCGTTGGTCTCAGTCAGATTGCATCATTTCAGAAACACTTTCTCTGAACATATTACATAAAGATCCTTTCTTCTAACTGACTTTCTGTCCCTAGTGCTCAATATTCTATCTCTCTCTTTAATTTTCTCCATAATAACTATCACTGTTTAAAATAGCCTTATTTATTTTGGGAGCAGGAATGTTATAGGTCAGGTTCACTACTATCTCTGCCACAGCATAGTAGGCTCTTATTTGGAAACGAATGACTGTCTTACTTAGTTACTATATCCGTATTCCTTCTCTGATTCTCTCTTCTAGCTGTTAAAATTCTGCTGGTGGTATGTGCCTTCCAAATTTTCAAAGACAGTGTAAAAATAGCACCAAACAATGAAGGAACTTTAAGCAAGGTAGTGATATGTTCTGGTTATCTATTTTAATGTTTTCTCAACACAGATAAATAAAATATAGCATATTGAATTGGCAGTATACATACAAGTGGATATAAGATAAGAAGATTTATATGTTTACTTCCTCCTAAAAGACCCTAGAGAATGGTTTAGAGTTCCTATAGGAATAATCCATGAACTCTGCTGCTTGAATAATTAATCTAGACTTCCAGTTCCAAGCATGGGATAGCTTTTGTCAGACTATACTCCTACCAAAGGCAATTATAAAAGCTTGGCAAAATATAAAAAATGAAATGCTTTGAAGGCATTGGAAAGCAACTAACTCAGGTAGGACTTGAGAGGCTGTGATCCTAAAAGAAAGACATCTCCATATAAACATTGTCTTTTTCTCTGAGGGCATGTTCCAAACTGTGGTGCAGGGCAAAGGAGGCCAAGCCTAAAGTGGCAGTCATTTTGGCCAAAGGAGACAGTGGTCAGGTCTTGGTGCTGCTAAAATGGCTGTGATGTGAGGGACAAGACTGTGGTGCAGGGCAAAGGAGGCCAAGCCTAAAGTGGCAGTCATTTTGGCCAAAGGAGACAATGGTCAGGTCTTGGTGCTGCTAAAATGGCTGTGATGTGAGGGACAAAATCTCAGACAGAAAGGAATTGCAGAGGGAAAGCCCAAATTTATGTGCAAATTTCCCTCAAGTTATTGGTGATTTTATAACTGCACATGCATGGAGCAAGAATCAAAGAAACCCAGCAGAAAATTGCAGAAGGAGCCTAAAGGGCTAAAGAGAAAATTTAACAGCCACATGGTACCTGGAGATAGAGATTAGTGTTTAAGGTTGTGAAGACGGAGGAGCCTTGGTAAACACTCTTGGCTTTCAGCTGAGGTCCCAGGGGGTCATTATTTAGAAGTAGGGGTAGAACTGAAATAGACTATCCTTAACAAAGCCTAAAACCAAGATGATCTGCCTTAACTCAACCTGTGTTTCAGAAGAAACCAATCCTTCTTAGAAGATAACATTACTCAAAGCTTCCATAATTTTTCATTTATATAGTCTGGCTTCAAATAAAAAACTTATAGGGCAAGCTTAAAAAAAACAAAACAAAACCAGGAACATATCCTAGAGGTTATATCTCCACAAATGAAATGTGTCCTGTAAAAGTTTTTGTAATAACAAAATATTGGAAATATCTCAAGGGACTGTCAATAGGAGATTGATTAAAGAAATTATATCTATTTATATAATGCAATAGTTTTCACACAGACACTACCAGCATTTGAGGCAGGACAGCTCTTTATTGTATGATACTGTCCTGACCATCACAGGACATTTTGTATCTTTGATCCTAGCACAGTAAATGCAAATTATATCTTCAAGTTTTGAGAAAACTCAAAATGCTGTCATATATTTTCATATGTCTCTGGGGTCGGGCATTCCAATTGAGAATCATTAATATCATAGAATTCTGTGCAACTGTTAAAAAAAACGAGAAAGCTGTTGTGAACTGTTATGGCAAGACCATTAAGGTGCATCTTTAAGAGTAAAATGCAAGGTACAGAGCAGTAAATATAGTTTGCTATATTTTGTTTAAGAAAGGAGGAAAATAATATATATTTGGATTGCTTTTGTATGCATAAATATTCTGTACTAAATATGTAAGAGACTAATGAAAGTGGTTGTCTCTGGGGCCTTGTGAGGTGAAGGGAGATGAGAATGTGTGAAATATATTTACTGTATACTTTTTATATTGTTTTGATTTTTAAAACATGGATATATTACATATTCAAAATTTTTAAATAATAAAATTTTTAGATATAAATAAACTTGTGTTATATATAATAATTTCTAAGAGATTTATTCAAAATTTACATATTAATTTAAAAATTGTTTTGGTCTCTTCCCAATCCTTTTTCCTTTTACTTTTCCTTTCATTTAGTGGAGTAGGGCGAAACTGGGGCTGGGCATCTGCAGGTAGCAGCATTCTGGCAGAATTTGGTACGCTGCATATGGAGTTTGTCCACCTTAGCTATTTGACAGGGGACCTGGTTTACTACAAAAAGGTTAGTTTTTTTGTCTTCTTTTCTTTATTGTTAATAAAAGCGTCCTTTAAGATTTCCCCAAAGATTTGAGTAATGCTTAAACTGTTTGCCTTTCTAAATATATGTTTATTAGGGCTCTGGTCTTTATTTTTTTTTCTTTTTAAATTGTCCAAAGAAATGTCCTTTCTACTTAGAATATATTTAAAATATTTTGAGAAGTTTTAACCACTTAGATTTTTAAAAAAATTTCATTCCCATTTCTAATCAGCATTGTGCTGAAGTTTTTAGCCAGCATGGTAAAACAACAACAACAAAAACCAACCCAAAATGAACAAAAGTTTTAAGAATTGAAAAGGAAGAAAGAAAAGTAATTATTCTCAAATCACATGATTATCTACTTAAATGTTAAGAGAGTCTAATTTAACTTACTAGAAATAGGCTGACTGGTTAGCTCACCTGGTGTAATGTGGTGCTGATTAACACTAAGGTAAAGGGTTTGGATCCCTGCAGTGGTTAACTGCCGGGGGGCGGGGGGGGGACCCACGGAAAACAAACAAAAATACTAGAAATAGGAGTTTAATATGTTTTTTGACTTAAAGATTAATATAAATACTAAAAATCGTAGCATTTTTCTGCACTACCTACGGAAGGTAAGAAAGTATCATTTTATGAAAAGTTACCTTATGTGGTAGAAAGAAAAGTGTAAATTTCCTACAAATAAATCTAACAAGGGGCCGGCCCGGTGGCGCACTGCTACAGTGCGCCGCTTGGGAAGTGTGGTGGTGCTCCCGCTGAGGGTTCGGATCCCACATACAGACCGGCTGCTCACTGGCTGAGCAAGGTGCGGGAGCAACACCGAGGGTTGCGATACCGTTGCCGGTCGCGGTCCGGTACGGGCGCAACACTGAGGGTTGCGATCCGATGCCAGTCAGGAAAAAAGACAAAAAAGGGAAAAAAAAAAAATCTAACAAAAGATAAAGTTCAGAACTCTGTTATGACACTGAAGAGGACCTAAATGAATGTACAGGTAAACAATATTAAAAAATTTCAGTCCCCCCCTGATTGACCTGTAGCATCAGTTCAGTGCCATTTAAATCTCTATTATGGGTTGAATTATGTCTCCCCAAAAGTTTAATGTGTTGGAGGCTTGGTCCCTACTGTGACAGTGTTAAGAGGGTGGGAAGTCCCATTATGGTAATTGAAAGGTGGGGCCTTGAAGAGGTGATTAGATTGTGGGACAGTGCTCTAGTAAATGGATTAATAATGGTCAGGGGCATGGTTCTGAGGGCTTTAGAGGAGAGCACATGAGAGTCTCTCTCTGCTTCACCATTCTGCCAGGTGAGACACTGTGTTGCTATAAAGCCACCACCAAAGAAGGCTTTCACCGGATGTGTTCCCTGGACTTTGGACTTCCCAGCCTCCAAAACTCTGAGCAATAAATTTTGTTTTCTTACAAATTACCCAGTTCTAGGTATTTTGTTATAAGCAACAGAAATGGACTACTACAGTCTCCAATGGCTTTCTTTTTTTGAAAATGAAACTTGACAAGACACTTCTAGAATATTTATAGAAGGGAAACATTCAAGACACTCCTGAGGAGAAACATGTTGGGTGGGTTTGCATTACCCAGTTATCAGCAGTGACAATGTAATATTAGTGAACAGAGACAAATAGACTGATGAATAGAATAAATAGCCCTCAAACAGACCCACATATATGTGGAAACTTGTTATGATGAGGGTAGCATTGTGGATTATAACAATTAATTCCAGGAGCATTAAAAGCTTAACTTTAAAAGATAAAACTTTGACACTTTTAGAATAAAAAATATATGCCTTTGTGAAAAAAAAAAAAAAAAAAAAAAAAGAATTTTTAAAACAGAAAACAAAAAATATTATCTAGTAAAAATAGCCCACAATCCAGCAATTCCATTCTTTGATATGTATATTTACATCATATACATAGAAGCATTATTTGTACTAATAATTTATATAATAAATTAATTATGGTTATATTTATCAATTAAAATAATATAGTAAACTTTTATAAAGTTCAAAATAAACAGTTGAACAGTATATTGTTTAGGGACTCAAAAGTGGTTTTAGTAAAGTCAAGATAAAGACAAATGTGAAGTTCGGGACTATAAATACATCTGTGATATAGGCAGTGTTATGTGAATTGGTAGTAGTAAATAGACTATCAAAGGTTTTTATAGTGTTGTAGTTATTAAATTGGGGTGTGAGTAGAATTATATATATTCATTTTTGTGTATGAAATATTTCATCAATTGAGAAGAATTTTTAGCTAAAAAAGTCACCATGACTGGTAACTCATACTATAATAAAAGTGGAATTTAGTAAAGTAGAACTTAGAAACAAAATAAGATAATAAAAAGATACAAAAAGATTGTAGACATAAAGAAACAAATTGAAACCTAAAACAGTATGTTTTTATAGCTATTAAAATGAAAACAAAGAACTCACTGTACATAGCTGAAAACCAAATTACTGACATGGAATAAAAGCAAGAGATAATCATAGTAAAAACAAAGGAGAAGCATAAAAAGATTAAAAAGAAAATAAATTTGTAAAAGAAAGATAAGCTAACATATGGGCGTTTCTGAAGTTGAGGACCTACCAAATAGAAATCACCTAAAAGCAACAACAAGAAGAAACAGAACTGCAAATTCCATTTTTAACAAATGTAAGAGATACTTAATACTTAATATTACAAAATAGGAAGAAAGGTTGGCGTAAGCAATAAAGGTTAGAGTGAGCTCTGGGAAACTGAAGAGAGGACCTCTGTGGCTGCAGATTTAAAAAGTGTAAAGCCAGTGGAGTACCATTCTCTAAATTAAATTGTACATCTTGAGATACAAAACCAAAAGCCTTATTAGCAATAATGAGAATGATATCACAGGATGATGGTGAATACTTCTTTGGACCCCACTAGATAATGTGTTGAGAAACTAGAAAAACAGAATTGAGTGAGGAAATCTAACAAGCTATATTTGTGTCTGAACTTTGGTGAGTGAAGGGAATGTATGACAGATTCTCTATTACGAGCAGCACTGCATTGCCAATCTGTTGGCTGGGAAGAAGCTAAGGCTAAAAAAATGCATTTATATCTGGACTCTACTTGCTCTTTTATGTCAGAACTTTCTTGTAAATAGCTGGTTCAAGAAAAATAGTAATAAGTAATTCATCAAAAAAGAACAAGTACAAAATTTATACAAAGACATTACCAGGAAAAAGGAAGGAGGAAGGAAGATGAAAAATTAGTAGACAAAAGATTCTTATCAGAAAAGAGCAATTGAAAATCTTGACCAAATATCACCATAAGAGAGATCATAGTAAGGCTCTCATCTCTGTAGAACAAGTATGTAAAGAGATACAAGTGCTCGACAGTAATGTGATATCAGTTATAAAGTATAAGAAAAAATAAAGTTTTCATCAAAACAAAGGCCAAAATGGAAGCAATATAAAGAAAGACAATGCTCAAAATATAGTGACTTAGAAGACAAAATTGAGAAAAGCCAGTAAGTATATAGAAAAAATAATTTTTAAAAAGTAGATAAAAAGAGGGTGCTTCAAAAAGTTCATGGAAAAATAGAATTAAAATATAATATGAACTTTTCCATGAACTTTTTTTTTTTTTGGACCGGTAAGGGGATCGCAACCCTCGGCATGGTGTGGTCCGCACCACGCTCAGCCAGTGAGCTCACCAGCCATCCCTATATAGGATCCGAACTTGCAGCCTTGGCGCTCCCAGCGCCGCACTCTCCCGAGTGAGCCATGGGGCTGGCCCTTCCATGAACTTTTTGAAGACCTCTCATATGGAAGAGAGGCAGAGAGAATTTAATATTATGTGTAACTTACAGATGACAAAGAGTGTTCATTTTCTCATCTTTCATAACATCATTCAGAACTGTCTAAAACTGGTACATGGAATTATTCAGATTGAGATTGTTGTACCTAATGTTGGTCTCAAACAATAAAAGAACACAGGGAATATAAATAACATCCCTGAGCATATTCCTAAAACTACTTGATAACAAAATCTAACCAAATGAAAGATGATGGGCATCTTTGTAGTAAAAGGATTAGTGTTGTGCTCAAGTCCCAGAAAAGTGAGGTATATATAAGTCCTGTGAAAAAGTTTTCCCAAGTCATTTATTCCAACCAGGTTACCCATCAAATGTGAAGATAACATTCTCACAATAAGGAATAGAGCACCTTTGTGCCCCATCCCACCCTGGGAAAGTCTCCTCTTAATGTTTTATGATTTTTTTTTCCCCTTAACCTCAATGAAATCTTTGAGGAATTGGAATTTTAGGAATTTAGGGATATCTACTATGGGAACAATAGTTAAAGTTCAGCAATTTGGTTTTACTCTTTTCATCTATTAAATTCAAATTAATTTAATATTTTTTGTACAATTGTTATGATTCCATTTCTGTGAAATTATTTCCATTCTTATATTTGAACATGTACATATTGAATATGTCTAGAATGGTGTTTATCACTGATGTTTCTGATGGCTATTTCTAGATAGTAGAATGTTGGGATTTAAAATGGTGCTCTTTTCTTTGTATTTCTTTTATTATTGCCTGATTTTTAAATAATGATCATATTTATCACTTAAAAATAATGAGTCATTTAAAAATAGAAGCCTGTTGGCCACCACACACATACATGAAATAAATAAATAAAAGGCAGGGGTGGTGGGTGTAGGAAAACACACAAAGTCTAAATTGGTTTCAAGTCTTGATGACATTTATTTTTGTTAATTGTATCCTTAATTTTATTTAGGTCATGCACATTCGGAAACTGCTTCAGAAAATGGATCGTCCAAATGGTCTTTATCCAAATTATTTGAACCCAAGAACAGGGCACTGGGGTCAGTGTAAGTATTTCGAGTACAACTGATGCTTTGTTAAAAGGTTATTTGTCTGAAAACTCTATGCTCAATGTAGTGAAAAGTACATTATGTGGAGTTAGAAATCTTCATTTAGTGTCTAACCCTATAATCTACTAGTGCTGTCACCTTGGGCAAGTTTCTAAACTCTTATAGCTTCAGTTTTCCTGTTTGTAAAATGTGAACATTAATAACCTTTCTCATAAGAGTATTTTATTTCACGTATGTGTAAGTACTTTGCTAAAATATAGTGTGACAGTTTGAAGGGTGATACTTTAACCTCTTATTAATAAACCATATCTTCATGTAAAAAAGAGCACTGTTTGTGATAGGTATTCATAGGAGGAGTATGAAAAACAAATAAGCATATTAGATGATTAGAAAGGGGGGCAGTTGCTTTTGGACAAGCTGACATTGTGGCATCCATTATTTATCAGGCTCTTGGCCAATTCTTGGATGAGACTGGAGATGGGGGAAGAATATATAGGGGTTGGCCTGAATTCAGGGAGCTCCCAGGCTAGAAGGATAGGGAGACATACTTAAAAGTAGTAGGAATATAATGTGATAAATGTTGCAGTGGAGAAATGTATCAATTATTATTTGGAACTGTGGTAGAAGTGATTTTCTCTGCCTGAAGGGAAAGTTGTTTGGGGAGGGGATAATTTTTCTTATCAGAGCTTTATAATTTATCTTTGAAGGAATTGTCTTTTAAAAATAATAAATAAGTGTTCATTTGGAAATGTGGAACTTACAGAATTTTAGTAATTGTGGTTCATCAATGCTATTTGCTTTTAAAACCAAAACAAATAGTAGAAGTTGCAACTTTGCCCCTAATAAAACATGACTGGGTTATTTCTGAGACTAATAAAATCATAATGAAGCAGTAAATAAGAGACAAAACTACCAATTGTTTAATTTTATGTATTGAAAACACTGTTGTTCCTGCCAGTACGAAAATATGCTGGTGTGAGTACTAAGAGGAGGAGAATGTTTGCTGTAGCATTGTCTTTGAGGCTTCTTTCCAGGAAATTGATTGAAAACACTGTTGTTCCTGCCAGTACGAAAATATGCTGGTGTGAGTACTAAGAGGAGGAAAATGTTTGCTGTAGCATTGTCTTTGAGGCTTCTTTCCAGGAAATTTTTCTTTATTTTTTTGGAAGGAAAGTGGATTGGTCAATACAGTTAGTCTTTCATGGATCTAGGAATAGATCTCAGTCTTTTGGCTCTTCTTGTATACTTTTCCTTTCTCCTGAAATTCTTTACATGTAGCCCCTTTTTTTCTTTATTTTGGAGAAAATATAAGGTCTAATGCCTAGACTGAGTAGAAATTGTATTTTCTGGGGGGGAAAAAAACCCCAACCCTGTGAACTGAATTTTTAAAATACAAAAATGCCATTTTCTTATTCCAGATAAGGGTGACTGAATTGGATGCTGGTGCAGTAATTTGGGTGAATAATATTGTAAATTTTTTTTTTCCTTTTTGTCTTTTTTACTGACCGGTAACGGGATCGCAACCCTCGGTGTTGCGCCTGCACCGCGCTCAGCCAGTGAGCGGGAACCAGTCTCCACATGGGATCCGAACCCTCAGCGGGAGTGCCGCCGCGCTCGCAAGCGGCGCACTCTCCAGTGCGCCACCGGGCCGGCCCAATATTGTAAATTTTTACCCCTTAAAGTTGTATTAAGATTTGGGAATATTCTAACATTGGGGGGAAAAATTACTTTTAGTTTCTGCCTTACATCATATGCCAGTATCTATTTTATATGGTATAACTTATAACTGTGTTTAAATGTAAAAGATGAAACTATAAAAGTACTAAAAAATGGTCAAATATGTAATCAGGAAAGCCTTTTTTCTAAGCATTTCATACAAAACAGGAAGCATAAAGAAAAAGGTGTTAATTTTTATATAAATGCTAACCTGCTACATTTCATAACAATTAAAAGGCAAGTTACAGGCTAAGGAAATATATTGGAATGTATTTGGAAAACAGAGTTTTCATATCTTTGCTATATCAAGAGCTCTTTTAAGATCATAGGAAAGAGGTGATCACTACAATAAAGAAAAAGTGCTGAGAAAAGTTAGTTCATGAATAAACAAACTCAAATGGACAATAAAGAGATGTTCATTTTTAGCTCTAAAGTGGGATTGATGAAGATAAATATTACTTGGAGACAATGTAAATGTGACAATATCTCTTTCTGTACGGACTGCTGCTACTATACTAGTATTTACAAAGACTACCGTATTTGTAGCATCTCTATAGACTGGTCACCAGAGACCTTAGTCTCTCTCTTTCCTGTTTCACCATACCCGTAATCGAATCAACTCAGCTTTTAAACAGACACTATTTTTTAATTATTAAGGTACCAAAGGAAATTGACATTTCTCTGTATTCAGTGTTTCAAAAAGTGTAAATATTTGTACGCCTTTTGAACTTGCAACTGGTTTTGCTCAATTTATTCCAGAGAAAATGTCAGAGCTATATATTAAAGTTTATTTACAATAACTTTGGAGTTATTTATAGTAGGGATAATTTGGAAACATTGTAAAGTAGTCTTGTCCAGCAGAACTTTCTGTGATGAAGAAATTGTTTTATATCTGTGCTGTCCAGTACAGTACTTACTAGCCACATGTGGTCATTGAGCATTTGAAATGTTGCTAGTATGGTTGAGGAATTACATTATAAATTTTATTTACTTTTAATTAATTGAAATTGAAATAGCTACTTGTGGCTAGTGCCTGCTACATTGGACAGTGCAGTTTTAAAACATCGTATAATAGGGATTTGGTTAAATAAATTATGGTACCTTCAGATGTGTTGTGCTATGCAGCCATTAAAAGTTGTGTTGCAGAATACCAACATAGATAAATATGACATATCTTGAAAGATATTTAAAAAGAGAGAAGAAACAAACCCTATAATAGAAATGAAAGTTTTATCTGTGGTTTTCTCTGTTCTTATTTTCTCCTTTTTGTTTACCTTTATTATATAAATTTTATAATGAACATCTATTACTTCTGAAATAAAATTTAAAACATTTTTAAATAAAAAAGCAAATGCCTTCTTGCACACCAAAATCTTAGAATACTGAAAAAAATTAATCACAATTTGAGACTTGCCAGCCTTGAAATGACCAACACTGTAGCATTGATGGTATCTTAATTATTAGAAAGATAACTCTTTCTCTTCAACAGATTGTGTTGAGAAAA
>NW_007733939.1:55364-74317 GCF_000696425.1 Galeopterus variegatus
TGATGGTATCTTAATTATTAGAAAGATAACTCTTTCTCTTCAACAGATTGTGTTGAGAAAACTGGATAGATACATGAAAAACAATGAAGTTGGACCCTAACCTTATACCATCTATAAAAATTAACTCAAAATAGATCAAAGACCATAGATTTAAGGGTAAAACTCTTTTGTAAGAGTTTATAGGAGAGTTATTTGGAGAAGAAAACATAGGAGCAAATCTTCATGACCATGGACTTGTCAGTGGATTCTTCAATATGACACGAGAGACACAGATAACAATGTAAAGAAATAGATAAATTGGATTTGATTAAAATGATAACTTTTGTGCATCAAAGGATACTATTATGAGAATGAAAGACGACTCACAGAATGAGACAAAATATTTGCAAGTCACATATCTGATAAGGGTATGTATATATAGAATACATAAAGAACTCCTACAACTCTACAACAAAAAGACAAACAACCCATTTAAAAAATAGGCAAAGGGGCCTACCCTGTGGCGCACTCGGGAGAGTGGGGTGCTGGGAGCACAGCAGCGCTCCCGCTGCAGGTTCGGATCCTATATAGGGATGGCCGGTGTGCTCACTGGCTGAGCGCGGTGCAGCCGGTCACAAAAAAGACCAAAAAAAAAAAAAATAGGCAAAGGACTTGAATAGTTATTTCTCCAAAGAAAATATGCAAATGGAAAATAAATATATGAAAAAGATGCTTAGCGTCATTAGAAAAATGCAAATCAAAACCACAATGATATACCATTTCACAGCTAACAGAATGGTTTAATCAAAAGGATGGAAAATAAGTATTCACAAGGATGTGGAGAAATTGGAACCCTTTTTTATTGATGGTGGAAATGTAAAATGGAGCAGCTGCTATGAAAAACCGTTTGGTGGCTCTGCAAAAAGTTAAACATAAAATTATCATATGACCTAGCAGTTCATCTCCTATGTTTATATCCAAAAGATTTGAAAACAGGGACTCAAACAGATACTTGTAGCCAATGTTTACAATGACATTATTCACAATAGTCAAAAGGGAGAAACAACTCAAGTGTCCAACAGAATGAATGGATAAACAAAATGTGATATAAATATACAATGGAACATTATTCAGCCACGAAAAGGAATGAAGTTCTGATAAATGCTACAACATAGATGAACCTTGAAAATATTATGCTAAGAGAAAAAAAGCCAGCCACAAAAGGACAAATGTTGTATCATTCTACTCATATCAAATATCTAGAGTAGTCAAATTCATAGAAACAGAAAGTAGATTAGAGGTAACCACAGGCTTGGGTGAAATGGGAATGGAGAGGAGAATAAAGAGTTATTGCTACAGTGCTCCTATTTGTCGTGATGAAAAAGTTTTGAAAATAGGTAGTGGTGATGGTTGTTCAGCACTGTGATGATTGTAATTAATGAATGTACACTTAAATAATAAATGTACACTTAAATAATGGTTAAAATGGCAACTTTTATATTATATATATTTCATCACAATAAAAAAATTGCTACTGAAAGAAGATAGCTCTTTTATTCTTCCCTGTTTTTTCCCTACAAAATAAATTCAAATTACTTTGTAGTATATTCACTCTCAGCAGTTATTAGTTTTGAGAATGTTATAGAAAGAGCTATTCGTTGGCTATTTTGGCAGTAGGTCTTTAAAATCCTAGGGAGTTGCCCTGATATCCTTTTAGCAGCTGCAGTCCTTACTAAATTATCCAGTTTGTTCCTTTTAATGCTTTTTATATATTATATCAGCATCTAAAGAGTATATTAAATTTCATTATTATCTTTGAGCGGTATACATCTGTCATATCTATAAATAGTCTGCAAGACAAACATTTAATTGAACTGAAATTTAACAATTCAGCTTTGGCTAACTGTATTATAATTAGAGTAATAATAATGTCTGTGACTTGCACATAGCAATCACAGAGAATAATTACTGGTAATTACCTTCAGGAAAAGTACTTGGCAACAGATATTAAAGAATATAGTAAGCAACCTAGATTTAAAGCCAAGTCATTAACTTTTTTCTTTTTTCTTTTTCACTGGTTTTCCAAGTGCAATGCTTAACATATGCCATTTAAGGATTAAAGTGAAGAAAATATAGGAAATCAGTCCTTATTGATTCATTAAATTTTATGTTAATAGATTTAAAATTGTGGAAATAAAGAGAATGGGTATACTATTTGGAGTTAGAAGGCTAATCCTGGCTTTCTTGCTTAAGACTCAAATAAGTTATTTAACTTTTCTATGCCTCTGTTTCTTCATCTGTTCCAGTTGTACTTATTTAATAGAATGATCATGTGGGTCATATTTACAAGATAATATATTTGAAAATGCTTCATATTAGCTTTTATTCTAGAATATCCTATAAGAACACTTCAGGAAATAGCTTCTGTTAGAATTCTACCATTAACTGCATGGTGTGCTGAGATAGATCATAGAGTCATTGATATTTAGGAGTACTTTTATAATGCGTTATTAATTTCTGAATATCAAAAAGACCTTAGAATGATTAATCAAATTTGACACATAGGAATGGTTCGTTGGTTCAAGTAAGAATGTCAGACTAGTGGGTAATTAATTCCGTAGTTACCATTGACTGTCGGGCTTCTGCACACATAAGTCTTCCACTATGCCTACAAGAGCTGGAAAGGACCTGTCAGGCAGGACTGGGACTAAGACCTGTAACCTAAGTAACCTATAACTAAGTCTTTAAGGCTAGTAATAATTCAAGGACATAAAAAACATTTTCACTAAACCATGATGCCAAAGACTTTTGCCTTTTATGCTTTTATCCCTTTTATTTAATTTCCTTTAATTCTATTTTTTATCTTGTTTTCTTTCCTGCCCGTTTGTTGTTCCTTTCATTAGATCTACCACCTGTCTAGAAATAGATGCATTCAGGCAAAAGTACAAAGTTTTTTAAAATGCCCATATGTTATTTTAATGACTGTTACTTGTGTAACGTGTTATGCTGGGGCTATTTTATACCTTTAAAAAAGACACCTCCTGTCTATGAACATTAGTTCTCAAGAATACTTTTTGCACCTTTATATCTATAGTATTATACATTATTATTCCTTACTATTATATTCTGACCTAAATATTTTTTCTTTCATTTAGTCCCTAACACATCTATTTAAATGTCGATTTATTAATTAAAGCTGTACCTCTTAATTTTTCAACTGCTAAGTTACAGAGTACACCTTTCCTGTTTTTTTAAATTAAAAAAAATTACTATGTTATAAACATACATAGCAATAATATACCTTAAGAAAGTAGTAGTTTCTCTGAAAGAAGTTGATTGACGATGATGTCCATGGTTTTTCCTGGTTTTAAGGGTGGGGAGTAAGTGGGTACATAAAGTGATGAAAATATGTGGATTCTCACTGAAAGTATGTGAGTATATCTCACTGAAGGTATTAGAAATAAAATTAGTGTTGAATTGGTGCAAATACAAATATGTTTCAGTACATAAATTTTTTCTGTATGCATAACTGAACTCTCTAGGGTAATTATAAAAAAAAGTTGGACAATGATTTAGCATAGCTGAATAACCTTAAAAATGGTTAAGCAATTTGTCAAAAGCAGAAAAGTCACTTAAAAGTTCAGTAATGAAGGTTAGGAAGGCCGTGAACCCTATCTTTGAGGCTGGTCTTCTTATAAGTATGACTGTATAGTAATTGGATTCTTCTACTGTTCTGACATGCCTGGAATGGGCATGCCACTCTATACCCTATTCATCATATAAACTTTCCCCATTATTTTATAAACCATAGTACAATAATGATCTGTTCCTTAAAATGTTGAGAAAGCAAATAGATATTGAGATCCAGTGATGTAGACCATTATTTCAATTCAAATATTTGCTAAGGAATAAATATCATCAATATTTTCTTGGCTAAAATGTTCTCTGTAGGAAACAGCAGTAGCTTCAAGTTCTTTAATAACATCCTTTTGTTTTAATGAGTGCTGAGGCAGAGAAACAGGTGGCTGGGACCCAGGGTCCTGTGCCACATGCCCTCCTCTTTTCACTCTGCTTTGAATGTGCAAGTGGTCATGTCTCTGTCTCACAGTCTTTGCACTTGGTCTTTTTTGTTCTTTTGGTAGCTGGCCGCCTTGACCTTTGGACTTGCTCTTCTGTGTCCCTGGAATGCACCTCTCCCAGGCATCTGCACACTTCCTAGTCTGTCTTTCTTCAAATCTCTAAACAGTGACTGTCCTATCTAAAATATCACTCCTCCCCATGCTTCCTGTGTCTTCCCCTGCCTGTTTTTTTCCATCTCATCACTATCTAGTATACTTACTATTTTCATTGCTTATTTTATGATAAATATTTTTATTTTATATATTTACATGTAAGTAAATATATTTTATGGTAAGTATAAATACTTATCATTAATTTTATTGCTTACTATTTATCTTTTTTTTTTTTTAAATCTCTTGCAGCAGAATGCAAGATCCATGAAGGCAGAGACTTTTGCCAGTTTTATTCACTGCTATATCCCTAGTGCCTAGAACAGTGCCTAGCACATTGAAGGATCTCGATAAATATATGTTGAATGAATGAAGAAAAGAAAATTTTCAGTCTTTATCTTACTTGATCTCTCTGTAGATTTAAAAATGCTAATTCTCTCATCTTAAACATCTTTTTCCTTTGTTTTACTTAATACTTATTTTTAATTAGGCTTATTCTATACAAGTCATAAATCTAAGTGCTTTATACTTCCTAATTTATTGGATCTGCAAACTTATTTGAGGCCCATGAGGTAGATACTATTATTATTCCCTTTTTATAGATGGGGAAAATGAAGTACAAAGAGGTTAAGTAATTTGCACAGGGTTATACAGCTAGTAACTACAAAGCAGAGCCAGCATTCAAACATAGGCAGTCTGGCTCCAGACCCATGCTGTCACCCACTGCACTGTGCTACCTCCTTGACATTTGTAACACCACTCTGTCGTCCTTTTCCTCTTATTCTGGCTGATCCTCAGTGTCTCTTGTGGCCTTTTTCTTTCTTTCTTTCTTTTTTCCTACTCATTCTTTAAATGTTCATATTCTCCAAAGTACCATTTGTGTCCTTTAATCACTGTATACATTCTCTCTAAGTAAACTCCCATCGCTCAAAATCATTTTATAAACTGATACTCCCAAATGTATACCCCAACTTAGCTCTTCTCTGGACTTTCACATATCTGATTATCTTTCTGTCATGTCCACTTAGATTTCTATCTAGCACCTCAAATTCCCCAAATTCAAATCTCTTCCACTTTAAAGCATTTCCCCCCTCTAGTATTCCCAATTTCAGTGAAGAGCTCTGTTATTCACCCATTTGTTTCAGCTAGAAATCTAGGCATTATCCATGATTTATCCTTTTCTCTTTCAGTAAATATCTGATAGATATCAAACTAAAAGAGTATGGTAGAGTTAAGAAAGATTATTAGATTATTTTAACATGTTAATAATAAGCAATTAAATGTTAAGATGGAAATTCAATTGAAGGGTAGAAGTTAAAGATAAACCAAGAGGCAGGAGGATTCCTGAGAAGGAAGCTGAAGTGGTTAGGGTTCAAAGCTAAATGGAGTGTACAGAGTAGAATGGACATTTCTTCCTCTTTAACAAAGGGAACAAATAAATTGATAGGTGGGAGTGCAGAAAATTGAAAGATATTTTTTGACCCCCACCCCCAACCCCCGTGGTCTGTATTTTCTCTACAGATTAGCAGGCATTTTTCTGTTGACAGTGATGAAATAGGTAGAGCAGTGGGGGCCTTATGAGGAAGAGATTTCAAATATCTGCTTTAGGGAATGGGAAAGAACACTGATCAAGGAGCCATAGAAAAATTGATAGGCAATGTTGAGGTTCTCATTGATGGTGCAAATTGTGAATTTGGGGACAATAGTAGAGCAGACTGACAGCTGTGTTGATCTAAAGGTGATGTTTTACTGGTTGGGTGCAGCAGAAGAACAATGGAGCAAGGATCCTAATGCTTGGATAAGAGGCAGACTAGACTGCATAAAATCCAAACAAATATGAGAATACTTGTGAGCCTTTATCCTTCTGTTTTATCTGTCCAACAAATCCCAGAATTTGTATCAACCCCACCATCTACTTTTCCTGTGTGTGCACAGAGTCAGCTGAGCAATGCTGGTGAAAATCATCAATAGTACAGATTAAAGTCACTATAAATTTGTATTTTGTCACTATAATTTCCAGTTCTTCTTTTTTTTTTTCCTTTTTGTCTTTTTTCGTGTCTGGCAACGGACCACAACTCTCATTGTCGCGCCCGTACCGGACCGGGACCGGCAACGGGATCGCAACCCTCGGTGCTGCGCCTGCCCCTCGCTCAGCCAGTGAGCGGGAACCGGTCTGTATGTGGGATCCGAACCCTCGGCAGGAGCGCCACCACACTTCCCAAGCGGCGCACTGCAGCAGTGCGCCACCGGGCCGGCCCCTATAATTTCCAGTTCTAACTGGATCACCAGTACCCCTTGACAGTTCTTTTACTTTGATCAATTTATTTTTCTATTCTTTACTCCCCTTAAGTCTTCTTTATAACACTCCTATTCATCCCCTACCCTTTGACCATTTCTTTATTTTCAGGGTTTTTTTTTTTTGAGCAATTTTAGATCAGGAATGTCTTTAGGAAAAAGGCAATTTTTAAAAGTTTAATATGAGTTTTAATGTTGTAAAAACTGAGTTTAAAAAAATGAATTTTATTGAGGTTACTGATAGATTTGGACTGATTCCAAATATCTTTTTTTTTTACTTTAAAAATATCTACTCTATTAAGGTGTAATTAACATACAATAAACTGTACATATTTAAACAATCAAAGGAGTAAAAACAACCTACAGAGTGGGAGAAAATTTTTGCAAACTATGCATCCAACAAGGGATTAATATCCATAATATACAAGGAACTCAAGCAATTACACAGTAAGAAAACAAATAACCCAATTAAAAAATGGGTAAAGAAGCTGAATAGACATTTTTCAAAGGAAAACATACAAATGGCCAACAGGTACATAAAAAAATGCTCAACATCACTAGTCATCAGGGAAATGCAAATTAAAACCACATTGAGATATCACCTCACCCCAATTAGATTGACTGTAATCAAAAAGACAGAGAATAACAAATGCTGGTGAGGGTGTGGAGAGAAGGGAATGCTCCTGCACTGTTGGTGGGACTGTAAATTAGCACAACCACTATGGAAAACAGTATGGCGGTTTCTCAAACAACTACAGATAGATCTTCCATACAATCCAGCAATCCCACTTCTAGGTATATACCCAAAGGAATGGAAATAATGATGTCAAAGGGATACCTGCATTCCCATGTTCATCACAGCTCTGTTTACAATAGCCAAGATGTGGAACCAACCTAAGTTGTACATCAGTGGACAACTGGATAAGGAAACTGTGGAATATATTCACCATGGAATACCACTCTGCCATAAAAAAGAATGAAATTCTTCCATTTGCAACAACATAGATAAGCTTGGAGAAACTTATGTAGAGTGAAATAAGCAAAGCACAGAGAGATAAATACCACATGTACTCACTCATATGTGGGAGCTAAGAGAGAAATAAGGAAGGAGAGAAAGACAACAGTGGTGTGTTGGACTTGCAGAGGGAGAGAGCTTACCTAGGGATACAAAGTGGAGTGGGGGAAAGGAGAGGGGAGGGAGGTCGGGGATAATTGGGTGAGGAACTTGGGGTATAATTGCAATTTTTATGGTAATGCACATGCTGCCAGTATGGATCTGGCCATCACATCTTGGGCATGAGTGGTGACAATCAGCTTTGTATCTCATGAATATTTATAACCAATAAAAAGAAGTACAAACTATGCAAAAAATTAAAAAATAAAAGTACCTTGATAGGTTTTGAAATATGTGTACACCTATGAAAACCATCACCACAATCAAAGTAGCAAACATATCTATCACCTCTGAAAGATACCCTCATTCCCTTTTGTGTTCCCTCCCTCACTCTTCCCAAGCAACCACTGATCCACTTTTCTGTCACTATAGTTTAGTTCGCATTTTCTAGAAACTTATACAAATGGAAAACTTTATATGTATTGTTTATATGAATTCTTTTCACTCACCATAATTATTTTAAGATTCATCCATGTTGTGTATATCAGTGGCTCTGAGTAGAACCTCACTGTGTGGGACACCACAATTTGTTTATCCATACATCTGTTGATGGGCATTTGGGCTGTTTTCCAGGTTTGGGATATTACAAATAAAGCAGCTATGAACATGCACATACGAAGTCTTCATATGTTCTTATTTATCTTGAGTAAATACCTAGGAGTGCACTGTTTGTATCATATAGTAGGTGTGTATGTTTAACTTTTTAAGAAACTGTCAAATTGTTTTCCAGAGTGGATGTACTATCTTACATTCTCATCAGTAGTGTTCCTCCACAACTCACCAACATTTGATATGGTCAGTCTTTTAATTTTAGCCATTTTAGTAAGTATGTAGTGGTAACTCATTCTGGCTTTAATTAGAACTTTCCAAATGACTACTGATGGTGAACATCTTTTTATATGTTATTTGCCTTCCATTTATCCATTTATTATTGGTGAATTCTCTGGAAATGTCTGATCCTAACTCTTGCCTATTGTCTACTAAAAAAAATTGGATCGAGTCTGCAGAAAAAGAAAACGGAAGACTTAAAATGCACCAAAGTTTACATACATATAAATCTAATTGAATCAATCCATTGGAAACAAAGAAAAAAGTGTAGATTCTGGGGAAAGAAAAGGAAGGATTCTATTCATAGGTTGAAAACAGTGGAATCTTGCTCTTCAAAGTTTAAGAAGAATAGGGAAAGTTTAGTTAAATGAAACCTACAGAGGACCCAAGCAAGGCCTCCTTTAAGCTCTGGTACCCATTTAACCTAAAGCTCATCAGATTCTTTCTAATATATTGCCCTGCAAAAAGAGTAGAATTTTGGAGGTGCTGGGCTGTTTTCAGAGTAACAATGACAAGTCAGTTATCTTGTGGGGAAGAGTAGTAATGAGAATCACAGGTTCACTGTGATGGAAAGAGTGAAGAAGGTCATTCTCCCCCTAGGATGGGTTGACTTTGTCAACCAGGAAGTTAAAGATATCACTGGGTTTTAACTGATCCCAGATGGAGAAAGGATTATCAGTTTATTATAGATTTTCCGGATATTAATGCCAGTACCTGGCAGAGATCCAGATATATGAATCAATTTCTTTTTCACATGATAATGATTTATTTTGTTTTTAATATTAATGCTTAATAAAGTTTCCTGTTGATAAGGAAAAAAATTGGATTATTTTCTTAATCGTTGTTTTAAGATTTTAGTGTACTGGATATAAGTTCTTTATCAGGTATATTTTTGGCAAGTATTTTCTACCAGTCTGTGGCTTGTCTTTTCATTCTCTTAATAGTGTTGAAGAACAGAAAATTCTAATTATGAAGTTCATTTTATCATCTTGTTCTTTTATGAATTATTTTTTGGTGTTATATCTAAGAAGTCTTTGCCTAACCCAAACTCCCATATATTTCTTTCTATGTTTTCTTCTAAAAGTTTATAGATTTAGGTTTTATATTTAGGTCTGTGATCCATTTTGAGCTGATTTGAGTACAGGGACGAAAGTGGGGTTTTTTTGCATATGGATAACTGATTATTCCAGTACCACCTGTTGATAACCATCGGTTATCCTTTCTCCACTGCATTGCCTTTGTACCTTTATTAAAAATCAGTTGTCCATATGGGTATGGGTTTATTTATGGGTTTATTTTTGAACTCTATGCTGTTCTGTTGATATCTTTATCTATCATAATGCCAAAAAAACATGCTTTTTAAATTAGTGTAGCTTTATTTGTGAGTCTTGAAATCAAGTAGTGTTAGCCCTCCAAATTTGTTTTTTCTCAAAATTATTTTTGCTGTCTCGCTCCTTTGCATTTCTGTATTAATTTCAGAATCACATTGTCAATTTCTATAGAAAAGTCTGCTGGGATTTTTATTGTGATTGCATTGAATCTATAGATCAATTTGGGGAAAATTGACATCTTAGCACTAGTAAGTCTTTCAATCCATGAACAAAGTATTATCTATCTCTACATTTATTTAGGTGTTTTTTATAATTTCTCTCAAAAATATTTTGTAGTTTTCATTGTACAGGTCTTTCAGATGTTTTGTCAGATTTATCTGTAAATATTTTATTTTTTGATGATATTATAAATGGTATTTTATTTGAATTTCTGATATTTTTGTTGCTAATATATAGAAATAAATTGACTTTTGTAGTTTTCATTGTACAGGTCTTTCAGATGTTTTGTCAGATTTATCTGTAAATATTTTTTTTTTTTGATGATATTATAAATGGTATTTTATTTGAATTTCTGATATTTTTGTTGCTAATATATAGAAATAAATTGATTTTTGTATGTTGAATGTATATCTGCAATTTGCTATACTCAGTTATTAGTTCTAGTAGCTTTTTTGTAGAATCCATCAAATTTTTTACATAGACAATTATGTTATCTTCAAATAAAGACAGGTTTACTTCATTTCCAATCTGATTGCTTTTTATTTACTTAATTTTAATTTTTTTTGTCCTAATTGCACTTGCTAGAACCTTCAGTCCAATGCTGAAGAAAAGTGGTAAGAGTCAGTATCCTTGTCTTGTTCCTGATCTTAGGGAGAAAGTATTCAGTCTTTCACCAGTAAGTATGATACTAGCCTGTGGGGTTTTTTGTAGATGCCCTTTATGAGGTTGAGGGGGTTTGCTTTTCTGGTTTGCTAAGAGTTTTTATCAAGAATGGATATCACATTTTGTCTATTCTCTTTTTTAGTTTGTTAATGTAGTGAATTACATTGATTTTTGAATGTTAATTAAATCTGCCCTGCATTCCTAGGATAAATCACACTTATTATTCATGATGTGTTATCTTTTCATTATTTTATTGGATTTGAGTTTTGTTAAGTGAGAGATATTATTCTGTAGCTTTTTTTTTGTCTGTCTGATTTTGGTATAATTGTAATGATCACCTCATAGAATTAGTTGTAAAGTATTCTACTTTTTCGTGAGAGTTTGTACAGAATCAGTATTGCTTCTTTCATAAATGTTTGGTAGGATTTACCAGTATAACCACGTGGGTGTGCAGTTTTCTTTTGAGAAGTTTTTAACTACAATTTCAATTTCTTTGACAGGCAAAGGGTTGTTCGGGTTATCTATTTCTTCTTGAGTGAGTTTTGATAATTTCCATCTTTCAGAGAATTTGTGCATTTCATCTAATTTTTCTAATTTATTGGCATGTAGTTGTTTATAATATTTTCTTAATATCTGTGTAATATCTGTAGATTCTATTTCATTGATTTTTGCCCTAACCTTTATTATGTTTTTTCTTTTTCTTGCTTTGGGTTTAGTTTGATTTTCTTGTTTCTTGAGGTGGAAGTTGAGGTTCTTGGTATGAAAACTTTCTTCTTTTCTATTAGAAAAGTTTTAGAGAAACTTTTAATAGCAAACTCTATTAGAGTTTTGTGCTATTAATTTTCCCCAAAGTACTGCTTTAGTGGCATTCCATAATTTCTAATATATTGTGTTTTCATTTCCATGTGAGTTTATAATTATCATCAAATTTGAAAAGTTTTTGGCCAGTATTTCTGCAAAAAAATTTTGTCTTCCCTCTTCTTTAGAGATTCCACTTAGCTCACTGATGCTTTTTTCCTTTCTTTTTCTTTTTGTTTTTTAAAAATAGTTTCTTTTGCACTGCCTTCAAGTTCACTGTCTTTTTTTATGCATTGTTTAATCTTCTATTAATTCCATCCAGTGTATTTTTTATCTCTGGCATTGTAGAAGTTCAATTTGAGTCTTTTTCATATCTTCCTTTTCTCCACTTAACTTTTTGAACATATGTAGTAGAGTGATAATAACTTTTCATGTTCTTTTCTGTTATTTCTACCATCTATGTCAGTTCTAGGTCAGTTTTGACAGAATCATTATTGTCTTCATTGTGGGTTTTTTTTCTTACCTTTTTGCATGCCTGGTAATCTTTGACTGGACATCACACATTGTGAATTTTACCTTGCTTGTTGCTGGATATTTGTATATTTCTAGAAATATTCTTGAGCTTTGTTTAGGGATGCAGTTAAGTTACCTGGAAACAATTTGACCTTTTCTTGCCTTGCTTTTATGATTTATGAGGGAAATCTGGTATATTGCTCAGTCTAGGGCTAATTACTTCTTCTATTGAGGTGAGATCTTCCTGAGTACTCTACTAAATGTCCTGCAAATTAGAAATTTTTCTTGTCTGGCTGGTGAGAACAGGCACTATTATCAGCAGGCTGTTTATGAGCAGCAGACAGTATTCCCTCCTCTCCATTCATGTGGTTCTTTCCCTGGTCTAAAGCAGTTTCCTTGCATGCATGTGTGCTCAGTACTCTACTAAATACTGGAAGGGGATCCTTTGCAAATCTCTAGGGTTCTCTTTCCATTCAGGTCTCTCTTCTCTGGTACACTGTTCTGTGAACCGTAGCCGCCTTGGTCTTCCTGGACTCTCAGCTCCATTTCTTCAACTCAGGGAGTTCATAGGACTGTGCCTCAGTTTCCTCTCCCTGTGCCTCTGCCTGGAAATTTTCCTGAGGCTGTAATCTGGAGGCAATTATAGGACTCACCTTGTTTGTTTTCCATTTTTTAGACATGACCATCCTTTGTTGCCTGATGTTCAGTGTCTTGCAAATCATTGTTTTATGTATTTTGTCCAGTGGTTTTGGTTGTTTTAGGTTGCAGGGGAAACCTAGTACCTGTTACTCTATTTAAGCCAGAAGCACAAATCTTTTTTAAAGTCAATTCCTGTTATCTTTTTTTTCCCTATTATGCATTCTTAAAATATCCTCTCCCATGCTGCCTCACATTTTTGTTTTTTTCTTTATTGGTGTGTGCATTTGTGCGTGCATGAAGAATCTTCAAAAATTCATGGAAAGATTTGTATTATCTTTCAATTAAATTTTACTGTGAACTTTTTGAAGTACCCTCATATATTTTTTCCATCTTTTTCTAACACAGTTGCCCTTGAATTTAAACTTACATCCTAATTATTTATATTTTTCTAGCAGCACCTATAATTAATCATTATGCATCTTTCCTCTGAACAATGTGAAAACTTTAGCATGCTTTTACTGCTTTATTGCCTAGCCTCAATATGAACTTATGGTTCAAAGTGTTAATTTCTCTGTTCATTATTACATCTTGCATATCTCATTCTATTCTCCTAGATTTTTTTTTTTTTTTAAATTCCTAAAACTCCTCCTTTGTTAGTTTTTTAATGGCTGGTCACCATACTCCTTTCCCTTGTCCTCAACCAGATGACCTTCATTCTTAAATCAAAGTGAAAGTAAAGATCCTTATGCAAGAAATCTCTTTACCTATAAACTCATTTACTTACTTGCTTGGTTTTACCTATTTTTCCAGTTTCAGAGAATGCAGCATTTATTGTCCTGTCCAATGTTTGTCCTTTGCCCTGTGTTTTGGATCTCATCTTCTTTCAACTTTTGAACTCTCCGTTTTGTTGTTCGCATTTAATTATGTTATATATTAAACTTCCTGGTTCCATTCTCAAAGCCAGTGAGTCCCACTCTCTATTTCTTCTAACTCTTTTTTAATGCCATAGTCCCTTTCTGGCAAATACTCCATATCTCTTCTTCCTGTCACGATAAAGTCTTTTGAAGGAATAGGTTATATTTATTGATTTTTCTTGTTTACCTTCTGTTCACTTCTCAATACATTATATTCTAAGTTCTGCTTCCCACCATTCCACTAAGAGTAATTTTTTATGTGGCCCAGTAACTGTCCTATAGACTATAGTCCAAAAGAGACAATGTATAAGTTACCTATTGCTGTATTAAAGACCACTCTGAAACTCAGTGTCTTATAATAATTTGTTATTTCTCCAGAATCTACAGGTTGCCTTTGTAGTTCTCTCATCTGGCTTGGGCTCTGCTGAACTCAATCTGGATTTGTTCAGGTGTCTGTAGTTAGCTGACAAGTTTGCTTGTGTCTGGGTGATCTAACATGGCCCTGTTTGGGAAGACTCAGCTCTACTTCATGTGGTCTCAGTCATCTATCAGGATATACCAGGCTTGTTTACATGGCAGTAATAGAGTCCCACAAAAAGATGTGGAGCATGCAAGGTGTCCTGAGGCCTAGGCTTGAAGCAGGCACACTTACTTTTACCACATTCAGTTAGACAAATCAAGATACAAGGCCGGTTCACTTTCAAGGGATGAGATTTTGTTTCATATTCTTTTTCATGCACCTTTTTAAATGTCAGTATTCCTAGGATTCCTACTTCTTACTCTTTCCATTTTGCCTCGTCAACCTCTCTCTTCTTATAGGATGAATTATGTCCTATATATTGGCGGGTTCCAACTAAATGATCAGCAAACCATGGCAGGCCAGGCTGTGGCCTGTTTTTTGTATTGTCTGCTAGCTTAAAATGTTTTTTACATTTTTAAAAGGTTTAAACAAATGTCATCGTCGTCTTCATGACCAACAACAAAACAGAGGAATACGCAACAGAGCCAGAAAAAAATTGCACCCCCACCCATGTAAATCTCTCTTTTATTACTGATCTTTGTTATGCTTTAAACTTATATCTCCACATGTACAGGATATTTGTGCTTAAATGTTTTATAGGTACCTTAAACTCCATATGTACAGAATTAAGTTCACTATCTTCACTTTAAAACTTTCTCCTCCTTTTTATTTCTTATTTCATCTACATTCTATATGTTCTGGCCTGTGCCAGTAACCTGATGGTCTAACCAGACATCAGTCCTACTGTTTGTACTTTCTTAGTAACTCTCAAATCTCTTCCTTCATTTCTTATTCTCATTGGTTAGTTTAGGCCCTTAGTTTAACACTTCTTACCAATTCAGCCTCCCCAGTGCTTCTTTCATGATCTAATTTTCTTATTCCCACACTTAAAATTTATTTGATGAACTAGGACTGAGAAATGACCATTAAATTATAGTTATCTTGGTTTGGTTAGATGGTGTAGACTGAAGCCAGAATGTGGAGGATTCAGGAGCAAGTAAATTATGAGAAAGTAGCAGCAGTGGGTTCAGATTCTTTTGAGAGAGGAGAGGAATGGAATTGTGCATTTGAGTATTTCTAAAAAGTGCATCTTATTACAGTCAACTGAGTAGTTTAAAATATTTTATCTGGACATCGTGCTGTAAGAAAATTTAAAAGCTCTAGGCACAAAGATGTGTTTACAGAAGATTAAAAACTCCAAAAGGAAATTCTTAGTATCAAGATTTTTATGTGTTTTCCTGATAACCCACATTAATGACGTATTATAAGTTGTTTTTTTATTATCTTTACAGTGGATATTTAATGCAAATAATTGAATATACTACATTTGCAGACATTTTAGTTTTGTGGTAATTAGGAAAGTATTTAAAAATGTATGTATAGAAATTTTATTAAACTTGAAGGAGTGAGTACTTCAGGTATTTAATACATTCATTCAGCAGACATTTTTTGTTGAAGTACTAAGCATTAAGTATTATGCTAGGTATTAATATTTATCCCATAGTCCATTATTTGTTCCCTTAAACTGAAAATAAAATAGAGTGAGAGACTATAAAAATGGACTATAAAAATTTAAAAAAACATACAGTCCAATTGCTTAAAAAAGAGAAAAAGTACCTTACAGACAAGTTATTATAATTGTTAGTTGTTATTTATACTTGAAAATGGCAATACAGCCATTCTTTTGATGATTGCTTATGAGGACATATTACTATAAGTAAGAACTGTATAAGGTGCTGTAGGGTGCATAAAGAAGCTTAAGCCAATAATTTGAGTGCTCCATTATTTGCTTTTTCTTGATATAGTGAATTCTCCTATTTGTATAGTTGAATTTGTTAGCAGTTCTTTCATGATTTTAGTTTTTCTTGTGTGCATTGGACTTTTCATTTGCAAGCTCATCTTGAGTCAAGTTTCATGATATGTATATTTTTCTTTCCACTCTCCTCACTCACTCTTTGCTACCTGGCAATTTTATTATTACCTTCACTGCTCTTTGGTTCAAAACGATCGTTTTTATATTAGAATCCCAGCTCTCTCTTCTGGGGATGTTGCACATTTCCAAAATATATAGAAGTTTATCCCAGTCTTGATAGTGCAACTATTTCTGCTACTTCCTATTAGCCTAGAAAATGAATTTTATAACCAGAGTCCCTACCACAAGTGAGTGCTTTGAATGCTTTTCCTACCTTGCAGGAAGTAAACTTCCAGGCATTTTTGTTTATTTCTCTTATTGTTGTTGTTTATTTCACTTTAAAGAAATAGAAACTTTTGATTTTAACAGTGAGTTTCTTTGTATTCCTTGTCTACTACAATTTTTGCTTTTCAAGTATAGCTATGCCTTTTTAATATTTAGTCCTTTGTTATTGGTATGTGTTTCAGGGATGGAGTCGGATTTTGCATGAACTTATAAGACCATCTTGACAAGAGTCATCATATAACTATTAAGATTTTTAGAAAGTTTTTCTGTGTACCACCTAAAATCATCTTGAATAACACGGTAGTTTTAAGCAGACACATTCCATACCATAAAAAAATACTAGACTAAACTGAGATTTCTTTTACTCCCACAAGCTTTAGTTTTGTGGAGTAACAATAGGAGAAACAATAGGAGCAGATTATGAGACAGGGGAATGAGAAATTAAACATACATAGCATTAACTAATTACAGAATTATCCCAAAAGAAGTTAACTTGAGAAAGTTATGGTAGTGCCTCTGCTTCATGGTAGAAGATTAAACTATAACTTCACTACTGTGGCCAACCATCTTTCTTGAGACCACATGAAATGAAAGTACAGAAATGTAAAAAGGAATAAACATATAATAGCATGAGATTTGGAGACAGGGGTAGATCATAATGGACGAGATATTTCAACAGATTTGTAGAACACAGAGTGGCTGGGAGTGTCTACAAACAGACTGCAGAAAAGGTAGTTAATGGGATCCCAGAAGGATTTTGGTTCATAAGCCATAGGTACAAGTATTTGAATATGAGAAAAGTAGGGCTAAAACCAGGTATTTATTCAAGGTTGTTATACAGAAGATGAGCTCCACTTGAAATCCTTACCCACCACCTCCATTCTTGTCATTTACCACTAGGCATAACTATGCAGTTCTCCTTTTAGAAAATCAAATGATTTCATTGAAGAAAGATAAGGCTTTCAGTATGGATGTTGGTACCCCAGAATAAATCCTCTCTTCATTCTGAAATTTGGGCAAGTTTACAGTCTCACAACAAACCCATTCCTAATTCTAAAGCAAAGCCTGCCAGATAGCCCACCCTTCCTAAACTTAGCCTACCCAGAAAGCATCTAGTCAAAATTCCCACTCCAGAGAGAGACCTACTGACAAATAGGTCTACTGAGTGAAGGAACACCTGCTGTTCATTGGAGGAAACCCACACTAGCTACCCAGAACCTTATTAAACGTGGATGAATAAGTAATGGTTGACTGATATGGTAGGGTATCATACAGAAATGTAAATAAATGTTACACAGCATACAACAACATGGTTAAATCTCACAGTTTTGAGCTATGGAAGTAGACATTCGAAGACAATTATATTTAATTACTATATTAAATGTACCAATAGGAAAAATAAAACCATAGTAGTTGTGAGAGGGTATCAGATGGTAAATGTATAAAAGTCAAAGAAGTGATTACCCCAAAAGTCAAGATATTGACTACCTTTTGAGGAGTGGGAATTATGGTTGGGAAATGTATACATGGAAGGTTTTTGGGATATTGGCATTGTTCTGTGCAGTGGTTATACAAATGTTCTCTATAATAAGGAGAACATTTATGTTTTTTATGCTTTTCTATATCCATGTTAAATTTCACAGTACAAAATATTTAAAGTTAAAAAGGAGATCCCAGAGGAAACTGAGACAGGGCATTGTTCTGTGCAGTGGTTATACAAATGTTCTCTATAATAAGGAGAACATTTATGTTTTATATGCTTTTCTGTATCCATGTTAAATTTCACAGTACAAAATATTTAAAGTTAAAAAGGAGATCCCAGAGGAAACTGAGACAATTCTGTATATAAGCATTTGTAATCTTTTGTTTCATTCAAAGAACTCTGAGAAGGTATTATATTCATAAAATAAGAATAGGATGCTATGAAAAAAGAAGCAATTAGAGAACACGAAAGAGCTCAGATTAAAAGTATGACTACTGATGTTAAGAAAAGATTAAAGATATAATTGACTTTTAATAAATTCTCAGATTATAAAGGAAGACTAAGAAACTGAAATTTGAGAGGAAAAAAATGATAGAGAATCAGTCTGCGAGGTCCCTTTTCCAACTGAGAATTTCAAAAGAGAGAACTGAGAAAGTGGAGGAAATAATGGAAAAAATTTTTCCCAGAGCTGAAAGATGTTAATCTTTAGTTTGAAAAGTGCCTAGCACAATGAATGTAGGGGAAAAAATAAAAATAAAAATAAAAGACTATACCTAGATTTAACCAATGTTAAAATGAAGATTCTAAACCTTGAAAAAGCAAGTTGAGTGTGAAGAAGGGGGATTGGGAACAAATTGAGCCTATAAAATAATGCCAGATTTCTTACCAGTGATACTAGAAGATGTTGGAGTAGAGGGAGAAGCTCTGAGGGAAAATTATTTTCAACCTCAAATTTGATACCCATATAAAATTAAGAGGGAGAACATAATAGAGACATTTTCAGACAGCAAGATTTATATTGCACATTTATTTTTTGGAAAATAAATTATTTAAGAATGTGATTCAGTAAAACAGGTGTAGACCAAGACATAGGATTGAGGAAACAACAGTTTTAACTCTGGAAATCAAGAAAAGAGAAGTCTCAAGATGACAGCTGTGGAGTATGCCAAGA